>NC_085141.1:177483975-177783975 GCF_024139115.2 Armigeres subalbatus | reverse complement strand
AATATCGGAGCGGTCCAGAGGAATAACAACGTTTATAACAAAACAGGGTCTTTTCAGGTAAAGATGTATAAGCAAAGTACTCAATAAAGATCATGACCGTTATATATATATATAGCAATTTTTGTTATTTCTGCTTGTAATTTGACATATTTGTTTGGTTGTTTAGGTTTAAACGGCTGATGTTTGGAATAAGTTGCGCTCCAGAATTATTCCAAAAGGTTATGGAATCAATCGTAGCGGGATTAGAAGGAGTTGTAGTTTATTTGGACGATATTTTGGTAACTGGTCGCACGCAGCAAGAGCATGACGAGAGATTGCGGCAACTCTTGGCTCGGTTAAGGCAGTATAACATTCTTCTGAATGAAGATAAATGCGTTTTCAATACGGATCGCCTGGAATTTTTGGGTCACGAATTATCTAGAAAAGGGATCAAACCAACGGAGAGCAGATTGGCTGCAATCAGGGCTTTCGAGGTACCGAAAAATGTCAGTGAACTATGAAGTTTTCTTGGTTTGGTGACGTACGTTGGGCGATTTCTACCAGCGCTGGCTGATAAAACCGAACCTCTCAGAAAATCGCTGCGAACGCGAGAAATATTCAAATGGACATCAAAACATCTTCAAGCGTTTGAAGAGATAAAATCATCATTATGCGATACCCCATTTCTGGGATATTATGATCCACAAGATCTATGCACAGTCATAGCAGATGCCAGTCCTATTGGATTGGGAGCTGTATTATTGCAGGAGGATAAGAATGGCGAAGAAAGGATTATCTCGTTTGCTAGCAAAGCTTTGACGGATACAGAGAGGAAGTATTTCCAAACCGAACGGGAAAGAAGGAAATGAAAAGAAGACTGCGGCAAAAAGTATGGTGGCCACAAATACCTAATAATACCTTCCACCGACAGGTGGAACAATACCTAAAAAAGTGTAAAGCTTGAACTCTCGTAGCATCTTGCGATCCCCCTGAGCCGTTAATCCGTACCAAGCTCCCAACCAAACCATGGGCTGACGGCTGACCTTGCAACTGATTTCATTGGACCGCTACCCTCCGGTCACAACCTGCTAGTAGTTATTGCCTACTACAGTCGTTTCACTGAAGTCGTGATAATGAAGCAAACAACAGCAAACCTGACGGTAAAAGCTTTGCACGAAACATTTTGCCGGTTTGGAATGCCGGAGTCGATCAAAACGGATAACGGTCCGCAATTCATAAGTGCTGAATTTAATGCATTCTGTAAGCAATTCGGCATTGAGCACATAAAAACCACACCCTACTGGCCACAAGCCAATGGAGAGGTCGAAAGACTAAATCGCACCATCGGTAAAAGATTAAAAATCAGTCAAGAAACAACTGGATCGGATTGGCAGTGGGACCTCAGAACGTTTATACTTATGTACAATTCGACACCACACTCGACAACCGGAGTAGCTCCATCGAGTTTGTTATTTGGCAGAAAACTTAAGGACAAATTGCCTGGGCTTATGACGAAAAACAATAACATATTAGAGGAAATTCGAGATCATGATCATGTCAACAAGATGAAAGGTGCCGAGTACAGTGATAAACGACGCAGAGCGAAGCCGGATGATCTGGCAGAAGGTGATACAGTAGTAACGAAACGCGTTCAGAAAGACAATGAATTGTCAACGATGTTTGATTCCGAAGAATACATTGTTGTTTGTCGAAGGGGTTCGGACGTAACCCTAAAGTCATCTGAATCGGGGAGAATCATTCATAGAAATGTCTCCCACCTCAAGAAGCTCTCCGTGCAAGAAATAGGAACCGATGAAAGAAATGAAAATGGTAGCTCCGAATCTCAACAGAGCCATGAACCTCAAGACTGCGGACCTACGCCTAAGCAAGCGGTGGATGATCCGATGGGTTTAGCCAGTTCCCGTATTCGACGATCCATAAGGAGACCACCATACCTCGAGGATTACAAAGTGAATTCAATTGTTTAGTTTAAAGAAAAGGAGGAATGTAGTATCCCACATGAACCAAGATTCATATATATATTTGACTAATACTTATTTATCTTGTTATTTGGTAACCCTATCGAAGTCATACCTTTGCGTTGTTATTTACCTTGAAATAAAGGAACTGAGTTCAGTTGTATCCCAGACGAGCTTGAGAGCAAACGTGTATTTCTTATCGTATAACCGAAAGAGCATCGACAGTACAAGTATGTACAATATGCTCATAAAAATGAGTTCTTTGCAGCGTTATTTACTATTTTGATGAACTTTTCAACATGGACTTTCAAGTTTGAGGTATGTTAGATCATATAATGAAATAATATGTAAATTTATTTGAGTTGTATTAAATTAAGTTTAAGTTGTGAACAAAATAGATTCAAATTAGCAGAATGAAAGATAGTTTTTCCACGCTTCTATTTCTGCCAAGAGCTCATCCAAACTCGTCCGAACTCCAAAGTTATACTAGTTTGAATAAAAAGTTGGATTTCCAGAGTAGCACTTAGGAATCGCCAAGAAATCCATAATTTTATTATGTATTATGACGGATAATGTTATAAATACTAATGATAAAATATGTTATCCAACCAGTTATACTTAAACTTTTGATGTTTGGTGATTTTAAGATAGATCGCCAATTTAAAATACATACCATATACCCTTAATCAAGCTGTAACATTAGTTAAACTTCATACAAGTGTAAATAACATCAATGAAAGCACCAAATAATTATGGTCAGGAATTTACCTCATTTACTCCTATGTGCAGGGCCGAATTTAGCCGGGGCCCGGGGCCATCAGGTTGTAGGGGTCCCAAAATGTACAAAAAAGGTGGTTTTGGTACATAAAAATTGTGGGGCCCGGGGCCAGGCCCCCCGACGTCAAAGTCGCGGGAAAGTATTAGTCGTAGATTATCCTGTGAAGCCGAGAGACTTGCAATTCCGTTATCCAAGCTTCCGATCGTGATCCTTTCCTCATCGCGTAGGTCATTACCGATTTACTGTTTTTCGTGTGATGGTGATCAAGTTTCAGAAAATCAAATTATGGTTTGTTAATGACTTTCGACAGCAAAGTCCTCTACTAAATACATCACCACCGAATATAGTAGCTTCCTTGGTAGCTCGCCAGTCTCTGATGATTTTGTTCTACATTTAATCGACCCCCCTCAACTTTCTACGACTTCTCTGAAAACCAATGGTGACCTATGCGCTACCATGCCTATCGGGTGAATTGATCAGGAGTTTTATCTTAATCGACGGGCCGTGTCCCCAACCGGAGGGCAACCGCAATAACATCAAGAAAAAAGCACGTTGTCCTCACCCAGCTGCCGAACTCCGACGTTCAGCTGCGTTAAATAGAGTAGAGAAATAATTGCCCTTTTCCAGCAAAACTTGTTGACATTTTTTCGGGCTTTGGATTCTTTCATCCATATCTAAGTGACGCCGACGACCGCAGCAACGAGAAGGAGGTGTTCGTTCCAAGATATTTCTCATTTTTCTTGGTGCACATGACTTCTCCCTCGATCGGAACAGTGCCGATTTTCACTTTTCATCCACTCTCGATTGGGCCGATCATCGGACGTTTGCTGCAGTGGCTGACTGCGCAGCGATATGGAATCGGTATGTGTTGTTATATATGCTTATGTTGTAGGTACCCGATGGACGAATTTTCACTTTTCAAAACTCGATAATGATGGGTAGCTCCGGAGTATGGGCCTAGCTGACTGACCGATACGCGCCAATCGTTCTGTAGTCTAGGTCAACCCGATTCGGTAACTCGATAGGCGAGGCAAAGTCTGTGGCATTTATGGAGTGGGTGATTATTATTGCATCCAGGTGATGCTTGGATCTGAATCGGATGGATGGGTTTATTTAATTAATTGGTTGGGTTTATTTAATTAAATAGTTGTACCGAATGGAAAAATATCAGATTGCGGTAAATGTTAATCTATAATCATAAACAACTTCAAGATTGTTCGCTCTATGTTGAGTGGCTCAATTAAACAACGTCTGCCGGTGAGATGTACCCACCTTCCCCACAGGATAATGCAAAAAATCATAAATTGCGTCACGCATGTCACAGGGAAACAGCGACGAGGATTCTTGCAATTTTCATCAAACAAAGGGAGAAAAGGCGAAATTAAAATGTGCAAAATTTAGGTGACATAAGAAACCATCCTTTAATGTTTCATGTTCCAATCCGCCTTTGTCGCAAAATCAGTTCCCTTTTTTGCCTTTCTCGTGCAACATAGTTGCAATGAAAGGCTATAGCGTTAGCCCTGTGAACCACTGCGCCACGCCGTCTTTAAAAATAAATGCCGCCGTATGAAAGTTTATTATACCGCCGAGTTTTTTACCATGTCGATAGTTATTAAAGGACTATTGAAGCAGTGGGCTTCGTGGGGTTAGCGGCGTCAATCGTCTAAACGCATGGGCTATGGAGCGTGGATTCGATTCCCCGCCCTGTCCGTTGTCTAGGTGCTAAGTGTTCAGTCTGTACGACCTCTGGTCGAAGACGGTGTTCCTGTCTTTTCAACTACTTTTCCAGGATATTTTTCAAGACTCCACCTGTATACCTTTAGTCCACTGTTTGTCATATCGACAAATATTTGTCAAGTTAATCCAGACATCTATTAGACTGATAAGAAATCGACATGTATTTCAGGCTGGATTGACAAATATTTGTCTTTATGACAAACAGTGTACTGACAGCTTGAGTCCATTGGGAAATTCAAACATTACATCAACAATTTATTCAATAATTTATCCAAACAGTATTCCATGAATTTAAACCAGAAATTCTTCAAGAATTTCTTCAGTAAATCCTGCAGGAACTGTTCCAAGAAATCTTCCAGGACCCCCTGCGGATTTTTATAATAAAAAATACATCTTGGATATTGTTCTTAAAGAAACATACTTACTTGATACTTGATGGGCTACAGCTCTTCGATGAACCTACGCCGAATGGAGTATCCTTCTCCACTGGACTCGATCCTGGGCCAATCGCTTCCAGTCGCCCTGAACATTGAGCTCCCTCAGGTCCTCTTCAACTGCAAAAAGCCATCGTGTACGCGGCCTTCCACGAAGCCTAGTGATTCAGGTGACTCCTCCAGATACCGTTCTCCTGTTTACCGCCGAGTATTGTCCGCAGCACCTTACGCTCAAACACTCCGAAAGCTCTCCCTCAGCCTCCTTTAACGTCCATGTCTCATGGCAGTATAAAGCCACCGGAAGAATCAGAGTAGTATACAGCGCGAGTTTTGTTTTCGTTTGCAGACTACGGGTCTTAAGCTGGTTACGAAGCCCGTAATAAGCCCTATTTGCAGCTCCGCAATACGCCTTTTCACCTCGCGGGTAACATCATGATCGCACGTCACTAATGTTCCAAGATACTGGTGGGGATTCTCATCGATTTGTTATTGGCGAAAAATGACAAAACAAAACTTTGCCAGACTGTCCGAACGTTTCGGTCGATTTACTGGCCTTCGACCATCAGCCATTACTACTGTCTGTTAGAAAATAAGTGACTGGAAGACTATACGATGAAATGAAATATTTTGGTTTTAATAAGAGAGTTTTAATAAGAATCAAAAACGTTTTTTGCTATGACATTTTGGTTAGCTGGATTTAGAGCCAAAAACGCTACTTATAAAAACCGCTACCGCCATTCATTCTAAAGAATCTCCCGTGGGAATTATCGGGAGTATTTTCTTAAATAATTTCTAGAGAAATTTTAGAAGAATTTTTGTAGCAATTTTGTAAAAATAACCGAAAGAATATCTGAATGAACTCTTTAAGGAATTTCCAGAAGAAATGCTAAAGGAAATACTAGAGAATTCCTAAATGCTTTTCGAGTAGAATTCTTGGAGGAATTTAGGAGGCAATATCTAGAAGAATTCCCGGCAGGATTCTTGAGAGCTGGGTGAAAGGTGACTATAGAGGGTTGCCGTGTGAATTTTTAAAGGAATTCAAAGGGAATTTCAGGAGAATTATTTTAAAGTTTATGTATCTGTGAAAGAATCTACTGGAGTCCTCATGTGAATTTCTGGAGTATTTCCTATTTCTTAAAACTTATGAATATCTCTGAAGAAATTTTGGAGCAATTTTTTGACGAACTTAGGAATTCCGGGATGAACTTTCAGATAAAAAATTGGAACAAACAGGAAAACCCTAGAATATTTTTTGAACGACCTTTCTGAGGAATTTGTGGAGTAAATTTAGGAGGAATTCCTGGACTACCTTTCGGAGGAATTTCTGGAGGAGCTTCCGGAGGAGTTTCTGGAGGAAGTTCCGGAGGACTTCGTGGAGTGATTTCTGGAGGAATTTCTGGAGGAACTTCCGGAAAAATTCCTGGAGGAACTTTCGAAAGAATTGCTGGAGGAACATCCAACGGAATTCCCGGAGGAACTTCTGGAGGAATTACTGGAGGAACTTCCGGAGGAATTTCTTTAGAAACTTCCTGAGGAATTCCTGAAGAAACTTCCTGAGGGATTCCTGAAGAAGTTTTTGAAGGAATTCCTGGAGGTGTTTCCGGGAGAACTCCTGGAAGCTTCAGAAGACATCTGCAGAAATTTGGATGCATAAAATTAGCCCATGCCGACCCACACGCCGCTGCGCCGCCGACCCACCCACCGCTGGCTGAAAATGACCTATCACGTCGCCGCCGATAAAATTTCATTTGCGCAAAGGTCTATATAGGACACTCCAAAAACAAACCTTTGAACCAACATAATGTGCGTTTGAGTGTGTTTTACAATGTAACTCCCACCGTCTGGCAGTGGCATTATGGATAGAATATTCGTGCACCCATTTTAAACCATTGAACCATTGAACCAACATACTGAACGAAAATTCTAAAAACTCAACGACACAACATGATATAAATATGTTATTCTACCCTACTTGGTACATGCTACATTCCCAATTATGTTCTATTATGTTTAAACAATAAAATTAATTTTAAGAAAAAACCCAGATTAATCCACCTAGCGTGTGTAGTGTCTTTCTCGCGCATTACGAAAATAATAAAAATACACAAGAGAGGTGAAAACAGGTGGATAGATTCTACTATTTCCATCAATACATATCTATTTCCGGTCATTTGAATGCATTGAAGCAATCTCTTAAAAAATCGATTTAGATTTTTTCATCTTGGCAAAAAACAATGTTTTGTCAATAGCTCTGGAATGCAATGGCCGATCGGGAAAACTTTCAATAGCAAACAATGGAACTGGATTCTGCGTCTAATGCTACTTGTTGCAAACAAATCAGATGATGCTAAGTACCCAAAATTATGTCTCACATTTTTGTACACACACGCATACACACTTACAGACATCACCTCAATTCGTCGAGCTGAGTCGATTGGCATATAACACTGTGGGTCTCCAAACCTTATATCAAAAGTTAGGCTTTGGAGCGATCTTATAGCCTTTCCATATACTTAGTATACGGGATAGGCAAAACCACAGAAATCATAAAAAATATGTTGCATGGAATAATATAAACTTCTTTCCGACTCTGCTAGTGTTATCTCCGAACTTCAGAGCGAAACGCATCAACACCCCTGGATCCATGGCAAGGAAAACATGCTCCTAAATATGACCCTTGCTTGAATCCCGGGGCACTGTGGAGTGCCTAGCAATACCACGGCCGATTACCTTGCTGGAGTCGAATGTTAAGGCCGGCGATTTGCATCAACCGTCCCTGTGGGAGACGTAAAAACCTAGATGAGAAAGACAGTGCGAGACAGCTGGGAAATATCCTGGAGAGCTTCCACTACTGGGCATCTGCGGAAAATCAAAGGAACCACGTCGGCTTGGATGGACCTAAGAAACCGAAAGGACCAGCAAATCCTCTCTCGACTCCGAACCAGACACACGCGGCTCTCGCACAACTTCAGCAGGAGCATTTCCCGGATAATTTGCGTCATTTGCGGGGTTCACAACACTGTGGAACATTACGTATGCCGATGCCCTAAATTCCAGGTGCCGAGGGATACTGTCAGTATCAGGGACGCGCTTTATAATCATCCAGCCAGCATCACTACCTCTCAAACAAAGACAAAAAACCCAGATTAATCCACCTAGCGGTGATGGTGCCTTTCTCGTTCGTTCAAAAGGTTTGGAAAAATCTCAAATAACACCAATATGTGGATTGGTCTTATTTTTCATATTTGTTTATATGCATAAAAAAATTCTCGCCAGACGCAATTTGTTGCAAACAAATCGGATGAGCATAAGAGCAAAAAATGGCATTTTATTTAGTAGTTTTAAAATTAGTATTTTCGTCATAACTTTTGACCCAATTGTACGATCCGGCCAAGTTTCTATAGGAAACAATGGGACAAGATTCTGCGTCGAATGCAATCTGTTGCGAGCGACCTGTGAAGCACACATATTGCACATCAATCACAGTAACTTATATATGACCGGATTCAGTCACAATATGGTTACTGCAACCAGATTTGTTGAAATTGTGTTGCTTGGGGAATAGATGAAGTATAAGTGCTAAGAAAGTGAGCTAGACTTTTTTGAACTCTTTTTCACAATAAATATTAATTTGACCATAACATCTAAGCCCATAGTCCGATCTGGCTAATTTTCAATAAGAAAATATGAGACATTCTGCGTCGAATGCAAATGCGAGCAAATCGGTTGAGGAAAAGTGCCTGAAAAATGAGTGACATTTTTTTAGCGATTTTTTCATAAAAAAAATGGTATAATTTTCGATCCCATAGTCCGATATGGCCAATTTTCAATAGGAAACAACGGGACAGGATTCTACGTCGAATGCAACTTGTTGTGAGCAAATCGATGGAGGATAAGTGCCCGGAAAATGAGTGACATTTTTTACGCGATTTTTTCGTATGAATTTGTATTTTGGCCATAACTTTCGATCACATAGTTCGATCTGGCCAATTTCAAATAGGAAACAATGGGACAGGATTCTGCGTTGAATGCAACTTGTTGCGAGCAAATCGGTTGAGGATAAGTGCCCGAAAAATGAGTGACATTTTTTACGCGATTTTTTCGTATGAATTTGTATTTTGGCCATAACTTCTGATCCCATAGTCTGATCTGACCAATTTCAAATAGGAAAAAACGGGACAGGATTTTACGTCGAATGCAACTTGTTGCGAGCAAATCGGTTGAGGATAAGTGCCCGGAAAATGAGTGACATTTTTTACGCGATTTTTTCGTATGAATTTGTATTTTGGCCATAACTTCTGATCCCATAGTTCGATCTGGCCAATTTCAAATAGGAAACAATAAGATAGGATTTTGCATCGAAGGCAACTTGTTGCGAGCAAATCGGTTGAGAATAATTTCCCGAAAAATGAGTGACATTTTTTACGCGATTTTTTCGTATGAATTTGTATTTTGGCCATAACTTCTGATCCCATAGTTCGATCTGACCAATTTCAAATAGAAAACAATGGGACAGGATTCTGCGTCGAATGCAACTTGTTGCGAGCAAATCGATTGAGGACAAGTGCCCGGAAAATGAGTGACATTTTTTACGCGATTTTTTCGTATGAATTTGTATTTTGGCCATAACTTTCGATCCCATAGTTCGATCTGGCCAATTTCAAATAGGAAACAATGGGACAGGATTCTGCGTCGAATGCAATTTGTTGCGAGCAAATCGGTTGAGGCTAAGTGCCCGAAAAATGAGTGACATTTTTTACGCGATTTTTTCGTATGAATTTGTATTTTGGCCATAACTTCTGATCCCATAGTCCGATCTGACCAATTTCAAAAAGAAAACAATGGGACAGGATTCTGCGTCGAATACAACTTGTTGCGAGCAAATCGGTTGAGGATAAGTGCCCGAAAAATGAGTGACATTTTTTACGCGATTTTTTCGTATGAATTTGTATTTTGGCCATAACTTCTGATCCCATAGTTCGATCTGGCCAATTTCAAATAGGAAACAATAAGATAGGATTTTGCATCGAAGGCAACTTGTTGCGAGCAAATCGGTTGAGAATAATTTCCCGAAAAATGAGTGACATTTTTACGCGATTTTTTCGTATGAATTTGTATTTTGACCATAACTTCTGATCCCATAGTCCGATCTGACCAATTTCAAATAGGAAACAACGGGACAGGATTCTACGTCGAATGCAACTTGTTGTGAGCAAATCGATTGAGGATAAGTGCCCGGAAAATGAGTGACATTTTTACGTGATTTTTTCGTATGAATTTGTATTTTGGCCATAACTTCTGATCCCATAGTTCGATCTGGCCAATTTCAAATAGGAAACAATGGGACAGGATTCTGCATCGAATGCAACTTGTTGCGAGCAAATCGGTTGAGAATAAGTTCCCGAAAAATGAGTGACATTTTTTACGCGATTTTTTCGTATGAATTTGTATTTTGGCCATAACTTCTGATCCCATAGTCCGATCTGACCAATTTCAAATAGGAAACAATGGGACAGGATTTTACGTCAAATGCAACTTGTTGCGAGCAAATCGGTTGAGGATAAGTGCCCGAAAAATGAGTGACCTTTTTTACGCGATTTTTTTGTATGAATTTGTATTTTGGCCATAACTTCTGATCCCATAGTTCGATCTGGCCAATTTCAAATAGGAAACAATGGGACATGATTCTGCGTCGAATGCAACTTGTTGCAAGCAAATTTATTGAGGATAAGTGCCCGAAAAATGAGTGACATTTTTTACGCGATTTTTCTGTATGAATTTGTATTTTGGCCATAACTTCTGATCCCATAGTTCGATCTGGCCAATTTCAAATAGGAAACAATGGGACAGGATTCTGCGTCGAATGCAACTTGTTGCGAGCAAATCGGTTGAGGATAAGTGCCTGAAAATGAGTGACATTTTTTGAGTAGTTTTGCGCACACACACACACACACACACACACACACACACACACACACACACACACACACACACACACACACACACACACACACACACACACACACACACACACACACACACACACACACACACACAGACATCACCTTGATTCGTCGAACTGAGTCGATTGGTATATAACACTATGGGTCTCCGGGCCTTCTATAAAAAGTTTGTTTTTGGAGCGATCATATAGCCTTTACCGTATACTTAGTATACGAGAAAGGCAAAAAAGCATCCCTGCCCTCATCTGTTCCTTAAAGGTGGGGGCTTACACATGCACAACTAATCCAAACGGCTACATGGGCATCCCGAGGGACCCACAATTCAAGACGATCGGGCTTTCCATGGATTCTCTCAAGGTTGTAAGTCCTCACCCCCTAGTGGCTGATTAACCCGAGAATCGCAACCCGGGTTCTAAGTCCCCTTCTCAACCTTAACTATTGATTTCAATAAGATCAGCTGGAAGGGCCTCACACCTCCCCTATTCCAACATCTTTGCTGAACCCACTCCTTCTATCTCCTGACCGTTTCTTGCAGCACTGCAAGTTTGAAAATGCTGCCATTGAAAACTTCAATGAATTTCTCCAGCTGAATAAACAGCGTTCTGATTTTATATTGTGTTCGTCGAATACTATAGGCGTTCTGATTTGTCTAGTTGCTAAGCCTATCTTTCGACCAGAGGGAATTAAGGGTTAAATTTGCGACTTTTGGGGTATGGTTCGCGCCTTGAGCCAGTTTTAGTATCTCCGGAGAGCAGCGCATTGAACGACAACAGGTCTGGCTTCAAGAACACCAATGGTCTCCTGGATCCATATACTGTACAACTAGTACCAGGTTGCGGGATCAACACTAAAATCGTACACATCCCCAGTAATAGTTTGGTTTTACAATGGTTTGAAAGCACTTCTCTAGAATAAATAATGCACTTCAAGAGCGTTATAAAACTAAAAATTTTACTTGGGATATGTTTTGTCTTTGTTACATTCGTCTACTAGTTTTTAACTTTAGAATTGTTAAGTGTTAGTTATGAGTTTTATCAATGTTATTCTTAATTTTCATTCTTTAATTAAACTTTTCCTATGGTATGGAAGGTCCCCTCTCCCTTCCAAGTGCCCCGGGCCAGTCCATGTGACGAGTGAAGAACTGATTCAAATATCAAAATTCACATTAGGCCTTTACAAATATTTAATTCACATTTTGCCCTACTTGTCTCCAGAAGGTCAGGGGGGGGGTTGGCTGGGCATAATAAAAAATAAATATTAAAATGAAAAAAAAAATAAAAACTCCTTGCACTTGTTACGTTTTTTTTTTGTTACCCCCTCAAAGTATTATTAAAGGGGGAGGAAATAATTGTTTTTTCAATATTTGTATCGGCCTTAATATAGAAGAAAAAACTTCTCATAAATAGAGGAAATTTTTTTCAATTATGCATCAAAATTTCCATAAACAAACATTTTAAAGCTATTTTGTAATAAATAAGATCCGTTTTATTAGTAGCTCTTGAATGTAGCTTCTCATTTCTCATGGGGAGTTTTTATTGTAGCCATTCATTATATATCTTGACGATTGGCATATGTTTGACTAGTGCTAATTGGTTTGAAGAGTCGCTCTCGTTTGAAATGAAATGAAGTATTTCTGTGATGCGTTAATTGGACGATAAAACGAACATTGGCATAAAGAGCATGCGGGCTGCCGATAATTACTTTTTTTACAAGCCACATTGAGCATTTTCCCAATCCATTGAAGCACTATTTTTCACTTGATTTTAATGACATTTCTTTCTATCTCACAAAATGACGGCGTTCGGTAGCCACCTTTTACGTTGCAAAAACACAGCTCGGAATAGAATAGTTGCAAATAAAAGTGCAAGTGTATTAAAGTAGTATTTGCTTCTAAATACCTACTGATGTGATTGCGGTTTGCAAATGGGAGGAGGAGAGCGAGAAATTAAACTTTCGATTTTCTCAGTCGAACTTGAACTTCACGGCCGACTGGGCGGCTTAAGCAAATATATAGGTGCTGGATATGTGAGGTGATCCAATTCAAATGCCTGAAAATACCCCCAAGGAGTCGACAGCAAAACAAACAATCGCAGTGTTTTGCTACGTCTAATTGGAAAATTAACGAAGAAACAGACCACTTTAATCAGCTTTAGTGTGCAATGCACGGCACATGAAGAGTGTGGAGAGAAAAGAGATGGGAAAATCGACAGATGGGGAAATCAAAGTCAGTAGGTATTTCACATTGACTGATTGTGCAGATCCCTGACCCGGCGCGTGACGATTAAACAATGCCACAAGAAACATTCGTACAGGAGAAAAAGATGAATGGAATGGTTCCGCAGATCGGTTACCCACTTCATATATAGAGTTGCCTACATTACAGAGGCATACACTTGGACTTATATGTCAAAATTAAGTTCACAATGATTGCCTAATATTTATGAGAAATATATCAGCTTTTTCACCATTTTCACCGGATCACTGTCCGACATTCTGACCGCATTCTCCGCAGTCTTCAGATTTTCGCGGTGTGAACGATGGATGGTTCTCCCAACAGCTGATGCAACTCGTGATTCATTCGCCTCCTCCACGTACCGTCCGCCATCTGCACGCCACCATAGATGGTACGCAGCACTTTCCTTTCGAAAACTCCCAGTGCGCATTAGTCCTCCACGAGCACCGTCCAGGTCTCGTGTCCGTAGAGAACTACCGGTCTAATCAGCGTTTTGTAGATAGTCAGTTTGGTACGGCGGCGTACTCTATTCGATCGAAGCATTTTTCGGAGCACGTACGTTTTCCTGCCATGATGCGTCTCCCAATTTCTCTGCTGGTATCATTATCGGCGGTCACCAGTGAGCCCAAGTACACGAATTCTTCAAACCACCTCGATTTCGTCACCACCGATGCAAACTCGTTGTGGGGGGCTTACGTTGTCCTCTCCTAAGCCTCTTTCTATCATGTACTTCGTCTTCTACGTGTTGATGACTAATCCAATCGGTTTAGCTTCGTTTTTCAGTCTGATGTAGGCTTCTTCCATCCCCTCGAAGTTACGTGCCATAATATCAATGTAGTCAGCGAAACCAAATAACTGGACGGACTTCGTGAAAATCGTACCACTCACTCTAGCTTACATAACCTCACTTGATCAGTACAGTTGCTGATGAAGAATGTGTATAGCCACCAGACATTCTAAATACTCACGCTCCTCTAATGTGGACGTGTACTATACACATGTGGAAGTGTTGGCTTGAGAAATGGATTGCGAGTGATTTGACTATGCGTCCAATTTGGGAATCTCGAGCTCGTTCAGTAGCCGCTAGGTTGCGAAGGCCGACGGAGGTCCTTCGTAGCTTAGTTGGTTAAAGCACCAGTCTAGCGTACTGTAGGGTCATGGGTTCAAGTCCCATCGAAGGGAAAGTGGTTACCTCCAATACATTTTCCAAATCAATATCTTCCACATAACGTACACTAATAAAATTTCAAACTTACAATCTATTCGGTCAAAATTTATACTTTTTATAAGGTACAACAATAATCAATTTTATTTGGTCTATAATAAACTTCATGTTACATCTCTTACCTATAATTGGGTAGAATATAAATGATATTAGCGTAACGTATGCTATTTATGTATGCGCAAACATAACATTTATGTCTGATTTCAAATAGTTGAAAATTATAAATTTTCACATAAAGTTGCTATGTTTCAGAGGTCGATGAACAACTTTAGGTTGACAAAAAGAAAACCGAGACCAAGAGTGTTCGCGATTTTTTCCCTAATAGAGTTAACGCAAGCTGGTAAGATATTTAATTATTGTCTCACTTGATTTACGACTTCAGTTCATTTTGTTTTTTATTAGATAATGATAAATATGCTCCTTAGGATTGAGACGTTGACTACCGACGTGGGAGTTGGACACAAGGCTGCCTTCATCGACGTGAACCCTTTCACAACTTCCATCGGCATCGAAACGACGACGCTCCCAGCATGAAAATGTGCATTACGGCTAAGCTGCTGTTGTCCCGCCAGCTGCGAGTAAAACGATTGTTCCGGCATACAATTAGCATTAGAGGAAGGCAGATCGTCAAATATCCAGGTAGTATACACCCTAATTCCACACCGGAAGATCAACACGGAAGGGCCTGAAACCTCTCCAGATTCAAATTCGACGGAACTTCAACTACGAACATCACCCGATCCATCATCGCTTTGATCAACCGTGTCAGTTTATCCGGAAATCCGTGTTCGTGCATTAGCTGCCACAGCTGGTCCCGATCGATTATATCATATGCGGATTTGAAGTCGATGAATAGATGATGTGTGGGCACGTTGTATTCGCGGCATTTCTGCAGTACTTGCCGAATGGCGAACACCTGGTGCGTGGTGGAGCGTTCACCCATAAATCTCGCCTGGTACTGCCCCACGTACTCTCTAGCAATTTGTGTTAGTCGGCGGCTTAAAATTTGAGAGAGTACCATGTAGGCTGCGTTCAGCAATATGATTGCGCGGTAGTTTCTACAATCCAGCTTATCGCCCTTTTTGTAGATAGGACATACGACACCTTCCATCCACTCCTGCGGCAGAACCTCATCCTCCCAAACCTTGGTAATTACCAAGTGCAGCGCTCTAGCCAATGGCTCACCACTGTGTTTAAACAGCTCTCCTGGTTGTTGGTCAACTCCAATGACTTTGTTATTTTTCAGCTGGCCGATTTCCTCCTGGATTTCCTGGAGATTCGGAGCTGGAAGTCGCTTGTCCTGCGCGCGTGCTCCTAGGTTCATTGTCATACCGCCACCGTTGTCTGCCACATCGCCATTCAGGTGCTCTTCGTAGTGCTGCCGCCACATTTGGATCAGCTCACGCTCGTTTGTAAGAAGGTTCCCGCTTATGTCCTTACACATATCGGGCTGTGGCACGTGGCCCTTACGAAAACGGTTCAACTTCTCATAGAACTTTCGTGCGTTATAAGCGCGGTACAGTTGCTCCATCTCTTCACGGTCTCGATCTTCCTGCTGGCGCTTTTTCTTCCGAAAAATCTAGTTTTGTTTGTTCCACGCCCGTTTGTATCGTGCCTAGTTCGCCCTCGTGTGGTATTGCATCAAGCTCGCCCATGCTGCATTCCTCTCCTCAACTAACTGCTCACATTCGCCGTCATACCAGTCGCTTCTCTGATTCGGGGGCACCTTGCCTAGTGCAGCGGTTGCGGTGGATCGAATATCTTTCCAGCCATCTTCAAGAGATGCTGCACCTAGCTGCTCTTACGTTGGGTTGTCTTGCTGTTTGTTTTTGAAAAAATATTAAAAACAGATGAGTTCTTTTCAGAACTATAATTCTGCGCGAGAGAAGGTTGAGCCGAGACAAAAAAATTTCGAAGTCCAAATCATAATCGCTTGGCAACGGCGGAAAATCACCGTGGTAGCACCGCAAACGCACGTCGCGTCGGAAGGAGAAGGTGCAAAAAATAGATTCGCATGGATGATGCCTCAATTTACCAAGCGGCTGATAGTCAAGTGATGGTCGTTTTCTTTGCGCATTCTTATGGAGACTATGAACTGGTAGAAACAAGCAGCACAACGCTTATGTATCATCCGCTTCCACTGGAAAGGCAGCGGATGAAATAGATGGAACAACAGTACATTCCGCATTCCGGACCTACTAGCATTTTATGAAAAGAAAAGGTTGGATATATTAATTTGAAGTTTTCTTCCAAGACACAATATGACAGCCCCATACAAAGGTAAGCATTAGCATTAGCATTAGCATTGTTACGGTGTAATTCGTAGATTGGACACTAGTGATACTCATGTTTTACTTTTGAGATCCTTATCTAGAATGCTATCAGAAATCAAGAAGGGGAGTGGTCCTTGATTCCAGTCTTAAACAAAAATAACAAAAGCATGAGGATTACTACTCCTGGCCACGCCCATCTTCACCGTAACTAGGGAGAGGAAGGAAGTGTTGATGTAGTACTTACTTAACGAGAGGCCACCGACTTAGCGACAACCTCATAAGTACCACGGAGTTGGATAATGAGGAAGGTATTCGTTGGGTCAGAATTTGCCTGTAGCTGGCAATGTAACCGTTAGGATCTTACTACGTAACACACCACGTAAAGGTGTCTACCCAGCATTACGGGTATTAGGACAGCCCCATATAAAGGTGTGGCCAAAACCACCAAAAGGCCAATTTTTGATTTGGGCGAGTAAAATGTGATGAATACACAGCTTATAACCTATATTTCTATAATCAGCACGGTTTTTATTTTTTAGATTTTTTAGGGAGGGGTGGGGAGCGTTCAAACTAGCCCCTCCTAGAAATTATATTTTTACGTTTTTTGGGAAAACAGTCAGCTTTGCCATGTTTTCGTCTCAAAAGTAACATATTTATATATCGTTACAAAGCTCCTAAGCAGATCTATGCAATAGGCTTGATAATGTAATAATAGCTTCGTCCAGAATTTAGTTTTTAGTAGTTTTGTAAAAGCATATTTTACGCAATATTTAACGAACAAAACAGTTTGGTGCCCCGCAATACCCCGCAGTAAAACATCATGCACTACACTATTGAACTCTTAAGCTTTGAGGACCATGAATAAAATTTTGCCCAAATTCACCATTTTGTAAGATACATGAATTTTAAAAATTGCCCATTTTTGCCTTTCTCGTGTACTAAGTATACGTAGAAGCTATATGATCGCTCTAAAAGCATTTATAAAAGCCCAAGCACTCGTAGTGTTGTATACCGATCGACTCAGTTCGAAGAATTGAGGTGATGTCTGTGTGTACGTGTGTGTGAATGTCTGTATGTGTGTGAGCAAAAATGGTCTTAACTATTTTTTAAGCACTTACTCTGAACCGATTTAAACGCAACAAGTTTCATTCGTCAGAGAACGTTGTTCCATTGTTCCCTATTAAAAATAGGCTGAATGGGACTATGGGCTCAACAGTTATGGCCATAATACATTTTCTTGTAAAGTACGAGAAAGACAACATTACCGCTAGAGGGATTAATCAGGTGTTTTGATAAACTTCTTATTTTTCAATTTTAATCTGAGTTACTCATTAATGCCACTTTAATTGAATTTGGTGACGAACACAATTTACATAACATTTTAAGGGTGAGGGTTATGCCTTAACGTTGCGCATAATTCAAGAAAAAACGAACAGTGGGTAATGTCTGTGACATAACCGCTAAGTGGACGTAGGACTTGACTTGACCATGCCTTTAAGATACATAATATGTCCAAATTTCGCACATCAACTATTTTGGATAAATAATCGGCGTTGCATACCATTCCTTGGCAAAATCTTCACATCTTCTCATCAAACCGACACAGAAATCAAATCTACCTCGAACAAGAATCATCAAAAACAATTCAGGAAGTATCTGTCCGGTCACGGAATATTGGCCTCGACAGTTGCAACCTTCCCACTGAAGGACTGCCTGAAATAAGCCTCAAGTTGGCCCAGCAGGGGATGTAGGGACTCCTAATTCGTGCGATAGCGACTGAAGGAGAACATTATTTTTAACTCTTAGAGCTCTTAGTCCAAAAAGAAAGAAAACGATCTTTTCAATAACCGCGAATTTCTAGTGGTGGTATAAAAAAGCCTGAATGCTCTGCAAGCGAATGCATTTTTCTTTTATACCTTATTTTGAATCTTCTCTGCTTCCCAATTGGTGGGCCAATCAGCTAGTGTCTTGTATCCCGCTTCTTTGTCAGCCAAAGCGTCATCATCATCAACGCGTTCGAGAAGGGCTTCTTCTTTTTACGCTTGTTGCTCGCTGCTGGCGTCTATTTCCTAACGGGACTTTTCGCTTGATACAGGCCAATAAGCCGGGCAAGCGAGCTTAGAATTGCAGTTCAGGTGAGAAGTACGTGTTCTTTTCTGAGACAACATTGTTAGTAGTAGATGGAAGGAAACACCCGGACATGGGATTTCGGGTGATAAGATTTAGAATTGGTAACATGGGACGATCATTCAGTCACGTTCGCTTTGTGTGCAGTCAGTATCAAACAATGTTTATCTAGTCTATCTGTTTATCTGTCTATCTATCTAACTTCTTGATCAATGCCAAAAAATCCAACATTTGATGAAAAATCGATTGATAGTTTATTAATGTTTGAGCTGTTATCGGTGTTTTTTTTAATCTAAATATCCAAATATTATGTGAGAGATTTGGACATCTTATGTTTTTTTAGGCATGGTCAAGCGAAGTCCTTCGTCCACTTCGCGGTTAAATCAGAAAAATTATCCACTCTTAGTTTTGACGCTATTTATGAAAATCACGCATAAAATTTTATCACTAGAATATTGGATTTGGCACCCAAGTACAATTTCTATCCCGAAGGGTATTGAAAGCTTTGATATTGATCTCTATTATTGGCTCTCTGAAGAACCGTTTGTTTTTTGGACATACATGCTGCATCATGTGGCTTTTCTTCAGCCTGTCTCGGCTCATCACCGATGCCGGCCGGTCTCAGCTCGACTCTGCTGCTGCTGCCGGTATCTGCTCAGCATTGCTGCTTTGTCGGGTCTGTAGGGTGGACTGCTGCTTCATCCAAAAGGTGTGAGTGCTGTTCAATCGATGATGCGGTTGCTTCGCTTGTCCCGGTCAGAATGAAAGGAAAAAATCGCGTTGCGCTATTTTATGGCTTCTCGGCAGACCCAGCGGCTGCTCATTCGCTGGTGTCTGCACCAATGAGAACGTGGTAATGGAATGATGCAAGAATTATGCGGTACCCATATTTATAGGTTCCCTTGATCTCAATGTTTTTCATTGAAAACAGTTTCATGCCTATTGAAACAAGTTTTTCGGGTCTTATCTAGCATGGACATGAAAGGCATACTCGAAATCTGTCGATTGAGGGGCTTACCGCGGAAATTCGTCCATTGAGACGAACACTATTAACGTTTAAAATCTTTCAACACAGCGTAACGCGGTCGATTTGAATATTTTGGAATGGCACCCGGTATAGTAAAGAGAGACGTAAGTCCTACGTCAAAATCTTCTATCATATAAAAAGCGTTACGCAGTGAGAAAGGAAGTTATTCAAAATTTACAATTTTGACATTACTACATTATAGGAGCGAATTACAGATTTAACCATAACGTTTTGGATGAGTAGTGTGTTGAATAACTCCTTGCCACAATACCTTTTTATAATTATGAAAGAAATCTTAATGAAATATCAAATAAATGAAATTCCAATTCGTTGATGTCACAATATGACGCTAATTGAATCTGTTCTACCCTCCTTTGTTGATTTAATAAATTCTACTCAGTGAATTTTCAACACCAGAAGCTGATAGTGCTTTTTTGATCATTTTAGGAAATCTGTGTTGCGTCCATTTGTCTGTGACACGAATATAGAATTTTCATGACCATTAGTATTTTATCCAGCACCAAACAGGCTTATTGCAAGCCAAAAAGTGACCAAATTCCGTTGGTTTTGTAAAATATGACAAAAATCGATACTATGCCGAAAATTGGCTCCATACCCCATTGAAGGCTCAGAAAAAATATTTTTCTTTTCTATCTATGTTTTTATGATGAATACCACTGTTTATTGCAGGATTTATAATTTTGGCCAAAAATACCTCCTTTTTTCCTATTGTGCAAGCAAGACCCTGATTTTGTTGATATTTTTGGAAGGTATTATTGAAATTAATCGGTTCTTTTCAGATTCTCCATTTTGTTCAAGACAAGGTTTACTCGAGTCTAGTATCCTTCAAAGTGCAAATCATAATCGCCTGACGACGGCACCCACAGCCATTTCTCAAAGGCTCGACGGAGGAAGACGCTGCAAAAATGTATTCGCATGGAAATGGTCTATTTGCCGTTCCAGCGGCAAATCATCTAGTGACTCACGTTGGTGTTAGTAGCAGTAAAATGATTTTTTTCTCGAAATTTTAGTTTTGTTGCTGTTAGTGATTTGAAAGGAGCATTATTGAAAATAAAACGGGTTTTTCAGGTCCACTATTCCATACTATAGATACTGTTTCAAAACAATGTTCCTTTAATGCATGCAGATGCATTACAGATCTAACCAATCATGATCGTTATTAAAGATATGGGCTAATATTGACCATCCCGACATAATAAGAATGCAATCGATTAATTTTAATATTGTTTATTAAAACTTTCTAATGTAAGGCGAAACATCAAAATTTTGAGCATTTTCGTTCGATTTCAAATTTTGTAAAAAGTTTACAACATGAGGATCTGATATTCCATGCACGCAAAAGACTTTTCAATATCTTTCTTTTATACTACACCCGATTCTTTTTTTTACACGGGGGATGCGTTCCGTGTAAAAAAAGTTTTCAGTTCAAAATTTGAAAATCCGTGTAAAAAAAAGTTTTATGATTTCTCGACGAATCATGCAAAATGGAGCAACTTTGCAAAAATTTTGTGTGGGATTTTTTTTACACGGCCGTGTAAAAACAGAATCGGGTGTTCATAAGATGGTGAAGGGACCTCTGCAAGTGTCGTTTTGAGAAGTGTTCGGTATTGGGAGGTGTCCGTCGCTGGGGGATCTCCGCCTACTTGTTTCCCTTATTGCCATCATCGCGCATTGCTCTTCTCTTTGGCTGCCTTTGTTATCTAGATCCACAAATGTTGGTCACCTTTTTCGATGTACTCGTATGGGGTAACATTAGCAGAGAGTTATATTTGATGTATTCACCATTTTCTACTTTTCTAAGCGATAATAATTAAATCGAAGTTAATGTATAAATACTAAATTTCTAGCAGGTTGGGCATCTCCACGATTTACGATTATGACCCAAGGTTGATTGAAAGATTTTTATTTCTACTCTAGCAAGAGACGAGTATTTTACATAAGACCTCATCGTTTAGTTGATACTTATGGAGAAAAAAGTATCGCCAAAACTCGAAATGAAAATGCACCATGCGTCTGGATTGGGAATCGCCTAATTATGTCCAACAAAACATGCATATAATAGTGTTAAATAAGAAACTTGTTATTTAACAAAAATACAAACCACTACTCATTACAGCCGCCTTGGAATTCACAGAGAATACTCAGTTCTCTCAGGCACCGGGCTAATTGAAAACGAAAGTATTATTCATTCACACCTGAGACAGCGGACGCTATCCGGGTACCGCGCAGCCCTGTGCGGTGATGTGACTAAACAGTGTCTCACAACTGGCGTCCGTCGTATGCGCAAAAGAAAGTGTCCTTCAGAATATTAATCATCCACCGCGTGCTGCGAAGCAACGCAGCGCAAAAGAAATATTCACTTACCGTGCCAAAGACAAACAAAACGGAAATCGGTTGCATAATGCATGCGATTGTGACTCGAGACGGTTTTGGTGTCAAGTGATTCAGACAAGTTAATACGGTCGTAAAAGATGATTGATCGTGAAATGTGAGTATGGTCAGGGGCAACTCGTCACCAGTTTGGGAAGTCCATTTGACCGTTGTGTGAATGGGGGCGGTAATTAAAAACCGAAAAGCTAAATATGTTCTTTAAGCCTTAATACGAATCCCGGTTATCCTATTTATCTGATCATTCAGAGCATTTAATGGCTTTTAAGCTGTAGGAAGCCATTTGTGAGTTACCAGGTCTTTGAGCTACCACTAAAAGATAGCAATATATACATCAGGATCTTTGTATAGTGTTGTTTTATGCGACGAGGAACAAAAGTCATATACTTTAGACACACATATTATTACTTAAATACATCAATGGTAGCAATAAGTCTAGGAGGTGAGATTGGGTCGCTGCTTTTACAGACAGTCTGGAAGTCGGATATGAAAATCGTTCAAAAAGGTCTCATATAAACTGTATTTCCGCTTTCTTGTGCTTCGATATATTCAATGCTTTTTTGCAGTCATTCCAAGTTGTTGAGGTATTGACCCAATCTCACTCCCATTTAATCTTTATGATAACCGATGATACCACCCATAAACAGCCTGGGACCAACAATCTATCGAATCTAGTTTGGTAATCTTGCAGAATAAGCTTGAATCTCTGAAATTGTTGTCGTACAGTCACTCACAAATTCAAAAACAATTATGTAGGAAAACTTGTACAAAGCTACTGCTTCTATTTACTGACCCGAAATATATCTCGGTCAATCTTCCCCACAAACTGACATGTCAGCTGAATAAACTTTGCTCTTTGGAAACGCTACAAGAGCAACACTAAATTAAATTTCGCAGACCGGTAACGAACAATAAAAGCGAAAGCGCTTCTAATTCACTTTCGTTGGGGAAGCCACGTTTTCAACGTACCATTCCGAACTGCTATTATGAAGCTGATAATTAGCGGAACCCTTCATCGTGTGCATATGAAAAATCACATCACACAAAGCCCCCCGCGTAACGTTGGTTAATGCGTTCTCTGCTCAGCAAAACAACATCTTTTTAGTGCCCCAACAATACACGATGGAGCAAACTTTTATTTTCATTCGGCAAAGAGTGAAAAGAGCTTCTTCACATCAAAACTGTCATAAAAAGACGTAGTTTTTCCGCTCCTAATATAGATTGAACATAGAAATACGGTTTCCTCGTTCAGAAACAAACACGTGCGTACAAAAAGTCATCATTCGCGCAGTGGTTCAAGTGCAACCATAGAGGTGGATTAATCATTGGACATCTCGCTTAACTTTTCAGTGATAAGTAACATTTTTTTCAATAATTAATTTGAATACTGCAGTCAATAGCTTTTATGTTGTTCTGTTGACTGCGCTATTCAAATTAATTCATGATAAAATGTTACTTAGGTTCTTTGAAAAGTTAAGCGAGATTTATTCAAGCTATCATATTGCAGACAGTATTCACTTCTCCTAACTATATAAGGATGAGGAATTAATCATGCTGTATGCTAGTTCTAATATGATGAAAAAGCTCGTAATGAGTTCATGCTCAAACAACGTACGTCAACATTTTGATTACATCAAATTAAACCTTATTTAAATCGCAAGGCTCTTTATAAGGCATTAAGGAAAATAATAGCTATGGCCGGGTCTGTTATGGTGGTTATGGAAAGGTTCTACACCCAACCAGCGGATGGCAGATTTAAATACAGTTTTGCATAAGAACCTTACAGAAACTGTGTAATATTTTGGTATATACAATTTCGGAAGATTTTAATACAACCATTACAGTTTTGTGTTATTTCAATACTGTATCTATGCTAAAATCTTACATTAGTTGCATTAAAACCTTGCAGAATTGTATATGCCAATATTTTATACAATAAATGTAAAATTTGTTTTTTTGGATGTAAGATCTATCTTGATCAGATTTGAACAGACATCAGGAAGACTATCCCCGAGTAGCACACTTGCCTTGTCTTCGAACCACTGTGCGCCAAGAGCAAGACGACCATGACGACTGATTGAAATCGGAACGAAATTATCCGACCTGAATCGAATCTGGTGGGCATATAACATACCTACAATGCTCATGCAGGCACAGTAGCTCCAACCTGCATATATCATGCAAGGGGCAAAGCGAACGAACGGCCAGACAATGAATGATTGTCTGTCTGCTCTGCTCTACTGTTTGCTGCTCCAGCTGACCGCACCGGACGCATTATCTGATCTGTGTCGGTCGATGAATCTCATATACGACGACACGCACGACGACGAGAGAAGACCAGCCAGCGCACACGCATTCAAAAGTCGTTAACGTGCGAAACACTGCAGTGCTGATATGGGTAAGAGCCAAGAGGACCTACCTCTATGAAGAAAGTGGAAGAGATATCAAATCTAATCGATTGTTTAGATAGAGTTGCTACAACCGGTGACACTTTCCCCCCGGATGGCTCCAGCTTCCTGCCATGAGACAAGCGTTGTTTGTTTACTGCATCAGCCGACAATTCAGATTGAGTGTCGTAAAATCCATATGCTTTCCACTGATGAATGCAGTTCTTCAAGATTCAATAGGACATGTAAAGATTTGATAGGCCAAATTATAAACTTGTTATCCAAATTGGATTGAGATAATTATATGCACCTTTATTAGATTTCGTGGTGGCATTTTTACACTAGTGATGCTATGAAGTTGTCAATTTGAATTGTTTATTGGAGCATGATGTTTGATTTAATCGCAGATTTTGATGTCCGAAGAGAAAATTTATATTTTTAAATTTAAATTTAAATCAAGCTTTTCTTGTCCAGGAAGTCCCCAACATAATCAGTAAGGCCGATACAAATAATTGAAAACAATTATATCACCCGGTACGGCAAATGCTGGGTAAAGCGTACCATTGGTACTTCGCGTACCTGAAGGAATAAAATAGACCCCATCTTGCGGTCCTTACCCAGCAACTCCTATCCCTACCTCCCCGTGGTGCTGGCCGCGATACGAGCAACCTTAGGGAAGATCGGGTAACCAACCCCGGTGGGAACTATGGTCGTATGCTGACAGGGAAAGGGGGTTTGCTCCTCTCCGGAGGTGCAAATCTTACTGAGCGTCTCTTCTCCATGTCAGGATCGGCTCACAACAGCGTCTGTTCTCCATGTTAGGGGCGGCTGATCATCGTCCGAGTGCCAGCGAGGGACTCTAAGTGAAACTGTGCACTATGGTCCACCGGGAATAAGGAGGAATGGTCCTCCGGAAATTTAGGGGTTTGGTGTCAGGCCCTGCAAGCCAGCCTTTAAAAAAGCCTACGCAACAAACAATCAACAAGAGAGTACGGACCGGGACCATCGGCGAAGACCACTGCGACGAAAAGGGACTAGCGATTGGAAACTCGGTTCGTGGAACTGCAAATCTCTCAACATCATCGGGAGCACACGCATACTCGCCGATGTGCTCAAGGACCGTGGATTCGGGATCGTAGCGCTGCAGGAGGTTTGTTGGAAGGGATCAATGGGGCGAACGTTTAGAGCCTTAGAGGTAATCATACCATCTATCAGAGCTGCGGCAACACACACGAGCTGGGAACAGCTTTCATAGTGATGGGCGAAATGCAAAGGCGCGTGATCGGATGGTGGCCGATCAATGAAAGAATGTGCAGGTTGAGGATCAAAGGCCGGTTCTTCAACTTCAGCATAATCAACGTCCATAGCCCGCACTCCGGAAGCACTGATGATGATAAGGACGCATTCTACGCACAGCTGTAACGTGAATACGACAGCTGCCCAAGCCACGACGTCAAAATCATCATAGGAGATTTGAACGCTCAGGTTGGCCAAGAGGAGGAGTTTAGACCGACTATTGGGAAGTTCAGCGCTCACCGGCTGACGAACGAAAACGGCCTACGACTAATTGATTTCGCCGCCTCCAAGAATATGGTTATTCGCAGCACCTACTTCCAACACAGCCTCCCGTATCGGTACACCTGGAGATCACCACTGCAGACAGAATCACAAATCGACCACGTTCTGATTGACGGACGGCACTTCTCCGACATTATCGATGTCAGGACATATCGTGGCGCTAACATCGGCTCTGACCACTATCTGGTGATGGTTAAACTGCGCCCAAAACTATCCGTCATCAACAATGTTCGGTACCGACGACCGCCGCGGTACGACCTAGAGCGACTGAAGCAACCTGATGTCGCCACTGCATACGCGCAGCATCTCGAGGCAGCGTTGCCGGAAGAGGGTGAGCTCGATGGGACCCCTCTTGAGGACTGCTGGAATACAGTCAAAGCAGCCATTAACGACGCAGCGGAGAACAACGTCGGGTATATGGGTCGAAGTCGACGGAACGATTGATTCGACGAAGAGTGCAGACAGATCCGGAGGAGAAGGACGCAGTGCGGGCGGTCGCGCTGCAGCAAGGTACCTGGCAGAACGTGGAACGTTATAGACGGAAGCGGAGACAGCAGACCCGCCTTTTTCAGGAGAAGAAACGCCGCCTGGAAGAAGCGGAGTGCGAGGAGATGGAACAGCTGTGCCGTTCTCAAGAAACACCCAAGTTCTATCAGAAGCTCAACGCATCCCGCAAAGGCTTCGTGCCGCGAGCCGAAATGTGCCGGGATAAGGATGGGAGCATCTTGACGGACGAACGTGTAGTGATCGAAAGGTGGAAGCAGCACTACAAGGAACATTTGAATGGCGCTGAGAGTACAGGCAGTGAAAGTCAAGGCAGTGGAGGAGATGACTACGTCAGTTCAGCGGACGATGGAAGCCAACCAGCCCCCACTTTGAGGGAAGTTAAGGATGCCATTCAACAGCTAAAGACCAATAAAGCAGCTGGTAAGGATGGTATCGGAGCTGAGCTCATCAAGATGGCCCCGGAAAAGCTGGCCACTTGCCTGCACAAACTGATAGTCAGGATCTGGGAAACTGAACAGCCGGAGGAGTGGAAGGAAGGGGTTATATGCCCCATCTACAAGAAAGGCGAGTGTGAGCTGGAGTGTGAGAACTTTCGAGCGATCACCATCCTTAATGCCGCCTACAAAGTGATATCCCAGATCATCTTCCGTCGTCTGTCACCATTAGTGAATGAGTTCGTGGGAAGTTATCAAGCCGGCTTCGTTGACGGCCGCTCGACAACGGACCAGATCTTTACTGTACGGCAAATCCTTCAAAAATGCCGTGAATACCAGGTCCCAACGCACCATCTGTTCGTTGATTTCAAGGCGGCATACGACAGTATAGACCGCGTAGAGCTATGGAAAATTATGGACGAGAACAGCTTCCCTGGGAAGCTTACCAGACTGATCAAAGCAACGGTGGATGGTGTGCAAAACTGTGTGAAGATTTCAGGCGAACACTCCGGTTCGTTCGAATCACGCCGGGGACTAAGACAAGGCGATGGACTTTCGTGCCTGTTGTTCAACATTGCGCTAGAAGGTGTCATGCGGAGAGCCGGGTGTAACAGCCGGGGTACGATTTTCAACAGATCCAGTCAATTTATTTGCTTCGCGGGTGACATGGACATTGTCAGCCGAACATTTGCAAAGGTGGCAGAACTGTACACCCGCCTGAAACGTGAAGCAACAAAAGTTGGACTGGTGGTGAATGCGTCAAAGACAAAGTACATCCTTGTGGGCGGAACCGAGCGCGACAGGGCCCGCCTGGGAAGCAGTGTTATGATAGACGGGAATACCTTCAAGGTGGTCGGGGAATTCGTCTACCTCGGATCCTTGCTAACGGCTGACAACAACGTTGGTCGTGAAATACGAAGGCGCATCATCTGCAGAAGTCGGGCCTACTACGGGCTTCAGAAGAAACTGCGGTCGAAAAAGATTCGCCACCGCACCAAATGTGTCATGTACAAGACGCTAATAAGACCGGTGCTTAGGACCATCTTTGGCGGTGTGCAAGAAGACGGTGTGTGCCGGCGAAGAATGAACCATGAGTTCGCCCAGCTCTACGGCGAACCCAGTATCCAGAAGGTAGCTAAAGCCGGAAGGGTACGATGGTCAGGACATGTTGCAAGAATGCCGGACAGCAACTCTGCAAAGATGGTGTTCGCTTCCGATCCGGCAGGTACGAGACGGTGTGGAGCGCAGCGAGCGAGATGGGAAGACCAGGTGCAAAACGACTTGGCGAGCGTGGGGCGTATCCGAGGATGGAGAGAAGCGGCCTCGAACCGTGTATTGTGGCGTCAAATTGTTGATTCAGTGTTCATCATGTTTAGATGTAAACTAAATAAATGAAGTATCACCCGCCACCCTCGGATTTGTATTGCAAAAGGTCCTGATTGTCATAATACAGAGAACAAAGCGCCTTTTTCTATCTCATGTTACCAAAATGAAGTGTCGTGGGCTCTTTGATCAATTTCGCATAAAAACCAGTCATGAAAAGATGTTATGCTTTGTTTTAAAATTAAAATTTCTAATAAAATATATGCAAAAAATAATGACTGATCGATAAATTAACCATATTCCTTGAAAAATTAATGTCGTTGAAAATTACTAAGCTAAGAAGTTCAAATGTTACTCGTAAATGTATCGACATCCATTGTACTGTACGCAGAAATAGTGATGTCTCCAATAATATCCGCACTCTTTCAGACCAGACTGTGCTAAGCTGTTCTGGAAATTGATCAAAATTCTAAAATCCAAGCATCGGCCCCATTCTGCTTCTCTCATTAGACAACAAGGCTCTAAGGATCGCTTGATAACTCTTGCACAGAAGGTTACCAGAATAGGTCGCCACTTCGTCAGCTCACACAGTCGTTAACGAGCATGCGAACAACATCCATCTGATCCCCAATGATTCCTCAGAAGAGCTGACGAATTGACGGTCTATATCAAATCTCGAACTCAAACACTGGGCTTTGTGGTCATGTGGTCAGTGTCGACAGGCACGAGCTCGGTGGTCTAGTGGCTACCGCTTCTGCCTTATAAGCAGGAGGTCGTGGGTTCAATTCCAGGCTCGTCCATTTCCTACTTTGTATTTCTATCTTAGTTCTCTCTGTTTTTCACGTTCTCTACCAAAACGATTCCTACTGTTATAACCTTCCACACAATCCCAAAACCTCCCGTGGCACCTATGAGAGGTCGTAGAGTTCTCTGCATCTTTCTTAAGTAGGTGTCCAACTAACCATCCTTCCCCTTCCTCAGCATTCGCAAGGACGTGGCCAGGACAGATCTCGACTATTGGAAAGTGCCTTGCTTCCATCTAAGAAGTAGTGATTAGTCCCAAATCATTATCTGTGGTAACGGATGAAAGTGAAGCTACTCTCGTACAATAGTGTTGGCTTGTACCACCTACGAATTTGTGCGAAATGCATAATGCTAATGCTAATGCTAATGTGGTCAGTGTCGACAGGCATTCACACAAGAGTGTGGGTTCAATTCCCACCTCAGCTGCAAAACTTTTCGTAACAAACAAGTGTTGGGCTGTTCCAATGGACGTTGCATGGTGGCCCGTTGTCTAGTGTGGTACTTCCTTCAAAGAGCGAAATGCTATTAGAACGTGCAGTGTCTTTAAAAACACACGAGTGCTCCGTTTTTCGAGCACCTTTCGCTAATCTTTAATCAGTGTCACCGACTCAGCTTCTTCCTGTCGAAATCTTCTCCCTGCCGATTCACTGACAGCTACTTGAGTCTACAGAACATTACAACATCTTATTCGAGAAACACATCAACTGGCCCAAGCTACAAACGTCCTTAGATGGAACCAGTTTGATTCTAAACTCTCTGCCATGGCTTTACTCGATGTCGAGAAGATATTCGACAATGTTTGGCATGATGTCCTGGTGTACAAACTACAACGCCACAATCTTCCCAGCTACATGGTGAAAATCATCAATAAACTATCTGTCAACGAAGACATTCCGGTGGCATTTTGTATCTGTTCGCAGATGACACCTCTCTCGTAAAAGATAAGGTGATCAGAGCACTAGTGGCAAAACTTTAACGATCACAGTGGGAAAAAACTGACCCAAAAAGTTACCTGTTTATTGTGGCTACTTGCTGCGTCAGTAAAATACCTTTTGTAAAGTCAAATTCCACGACAAATCGAATGGTGCTATTTTCATTCACCGGAAATTATGGGAACTGGCCATTTTACCCGATTTACCCCCGAAATAGTATCTTTTCTATGACAGCTACAATTTAAAATCGAATGCGGCTAACTATTTCTATGTTTTCTGATGCTTATTAAGTCCGACCTTGAACTGTGACTAGAAGTGGCTGTTTTGGTCCAACAACCCCTAAAAGTAGATTTTTTATGGCTGCTAAGACTTAATATCGATTGTGGCTAACTGCTTCCATGTTTCTTGATGCTAATTCAATTAAGAATACGAATTATATATAATCCAGCCTTGGATCTTGACTAGAAGTGGCTATTTTGCCCCATTTTTCCTATAAAAAATCTATTTTTGTATAACAGTCACGACTTTAAATTGATTGCGGGTAGGTATTTTTATGTTTTCTGATGCTAATTTGAATTAAAATACGATTGTTATATATTCCGGCGGAAATAAGTAATTATATAAATATTTTTTGATAACCAAATGGTTTGGTCGACGTGCCCAAGGTCATAATTGTATCGAGCACTGTGACGATTTTCAGGTAGGTGTTTATTTGATGATACCGTTTTGTAAAAGTGGAAAGATTCACTCCGGCTCAGTAGTGTTGGAACGAAGAGCGAATGTTTGATATCTACATTTTTATATTTTAAAATTAGCTATGAATAAAATAAATGGTTGAAAAATATTAAATATTTATATTTTGCGAGATAAATGGTAGTCGTTTTTAAAATCATCGATCATAAAACTATGGCTTCCAAACAGTGTAAATCATTAGTTTTCTGTGCAGTGAGCCGGGAATCGGGTCCATAGGCCCAAGTAGTGATTTATCTTATTAGTAAACCTTTTTGAAGGGGGGATATGGGTAGCTATCTTCATGGCTTTGCGAAACGATGATTACAGAAATATTTCTAGGGTGATTGTATCCACTGCCACCCTTGTAGCAGGTTTCAGGGGCCTTCGAGGAGGGGCCGGTTTTGAACCATCTGGAACCATGCATCTATGGGTGTCAAAATTTATGTTTTCCCAAGACTATGGATATAGGATCTTTATTAAAGATACATTTTTGATGACTGTAAGACTCTCTTGCCAATTTGTAACAGGTTCTGGGTGTTCTGAGAAAGTGACATCTGTTCATGGTGTATGGCCAATCGTTTTCACGAAAATGGCCATATCTCAATGTATACATGACAGATTTTCGATCTGCAGTCAGCATTGATCAGCATATTAGTTCTAGTTTTTAGGGAATGCATAAAACATGATGGAAGTATACGTCACATAAAGAAAAAGTGCATTTTTAACATACCATCGGAAAAACCGGACCACCTTCGGTGGCCAAGGGCCAATCTGAAATTTTTCATGGGCACATTATACTAGAAGAGTTTCCTCGTTCCATAGTCCCAGTTTTTTAAAAATTGGATTATTCTACGCAAAGTTATGCTGATTTGAACATCGACAAAATTTGGCCTATCTCAACCTTTTTGTCTAACCCCTGTAGATGAACTGTGAACCTGCTTTTGTAAAAATTAAATAAAAGACAAATAAATGATTATGGCGAGCTGCCATCGTCCTATTTACTGCCTGAGCTGCAGACCAAACTAACCTCTCTTCTCTTGAGCTACCCGAAATACTCTTTATTAGTATGAACAACATATCTTAAACATATAAAACATGTGATCAAATACGACATGCCAATCTGGGAGACTACGCAAAAACACATAATACTGCATGGGCACATTATACTAGAAGAGTTTCCTCGTTCCATAGTCCCAGTTTTTTAAAAATTGGATTATTCTACGCAAAGTTATGCTGATTTGAACATCGACAAAATTTGGCCTATTTCAACCTTTTTGTCTAATCCCTGTTGATGAACTGTGAACCTGCTTTGGTATAAATTAAATACTCCCAAGGATTTAAAATAATTATGTGGATAATTCTAATTGATTGCCATGTGAGAACGTATTTTGCAATCCTTGGTAAACACTATTTCTGCCACATCTTGTAGTTCTGAATTCTTCTGCAGCATCAGACGAAACAAAAACCTTTACTAATACTTGACTGAAAGTTGTAAATTATTAAAATCGATTACTACCTATATTGTACCAAATTCATCAATTTATTAGGAATATAATCGCGGGATTTAATCCTCCCATACAACGTGAATAAAGCCAATGCATACCTGGATCGGGATCGTTTGTGTGATTGGGATCGATCTTTTCCCCAGTTTTTTTTAATCTCAGCAGATTTTTAGGACTGCTAGATCACAGTTTTCAACTCACTATACAGGAACAATGAAAATTGCCTAATTTGTACAGCAAAATGGTAGTTTGTTTTGTTTGAAATTGTTTTCATCATTAATCAGAAGAAAGTAAAACCTATAACATATCGAATGTCGCCCACACCCTCATATGCACAGTGCACACTTTATCGCGAAAACAATTTCTGCTTTAAAGATATTATTAACAACAGATAAAATTTGTTATTATACATGCGTTACGGGCAGCTAGCTCCTCAAATGTGATCTTAATGATCTCCGAGAAATGCTGCGTGTGCCGCTCCAAGGAGTGATGTAAACGATTGGAATGGCGGCGGAATGGAAACTCGCCCATCTCGAGGGGGGTAAAATAGCGAACGATGTAATCTCGTACGATAGGAACAATTTAATACCCATTAACGGGCACGCGGTTAGCTACAGTTTCGATTTCGTTCGAATTTTTCAATGCACACACACAATGCGAAGCAAATGCATAAGTGATGATCTCGCCTTGGGCTGCCACCACCAGTCAACAGCAACACGATATGTAAGTACTAGCGTAGGCTTTCATGATGATAGTTTTCTTGCGGCACCTTTAATTCTCCTTGATAGCCTCGTATCCCTTGATCATTGTGATGAACTATTTATAGGTAACTGTAGCCACGAGCATGCAAGGAACGTCGGCTTTCGAAATTTGTTATCGCAGTTGTAATAATGCGTTTTGAGTAAGGGTAAGGGCTATTTGCAGCGGTTTTCTCCATAGCGTTGGCATTATGCGACTCGCACTATTTTGTAGACGTCACAGGACAAAGCCATTGTGTAAGGATGGCATCACTTTTGAGCGTTGAAGGTAGCAACATAGGGCAAAAGACGAGCTCGGTGGTTTAGTGCCATGCAAGCAAGAGGTCGTAGGTTTAGTCCCAGGCTCGTGCCTATTTATCAGGCCGGAGTGGCCTGTGCAGTGCATAAAAGTCTTCTCCATTCAACTCAACGTCCCCAACCCCGTAGTGTGCGGAGGGTCCGCAAATCGTCTTCCCCCTGTTCGATGCGACTTGCTCGCTGCGCACCTCGCTTTCTTGTGCCCGTCAGATCGTTGTCGAGAACCATTTTCACCGAGTTATTGTCCAACATTCTGGATATGCGCCCGGCCCACCGCAGTTTTCCGATTTTTACGGTGTGAACGATAGATGGTTCTTCTAACAGATGTTGCAACTCGTGGTTCATTCGCCTCCTCCTTGTATCGTCTACCATCTGGACCCCGCCATAGATAGTACGCAACACTTTCCTCTCGAAAATTCCAAATTCGCGTTGGTCCTCCACAAGCATCGTCCAGGTCTCTTGCCCGTAGAGGACTATCGGTCTTTCCGTGGTGCACGAGGTTAGACACAGTAGATTCGTAGTTATGGACCGTTTAGCCATGAAGGCATGCTGATCTGCATTTAAGTATTATGGTGGTATTTAAGTATTTAAGCTTATGGTGTGCACTAACGTAATCATTGATAACAAGCTCAAAAAGCTTCAATACAACGTATAACGATGTAATTTCCTGCAGTTATTAACGTCGTGTTTGTTACCCTTGTTAAAAAAAAAACAATTTTCTCTCAATACTACTTTGCATGCGAAATTCATCAAAGAGCCAACGATACATTCATTTGGTCGTATGAGATAAGACAGTTTCAATGCAGAGAGGCGCGAACAATACGGACTATGAGCAGGATGTACGTCCGTCCAGGATGTACTTGCTACAACAAGATACATGTTCATACAATACCATCATAGAAATGCTTTCAATTAATAACTGATGAAATGCTAATAGAACACTAAGTTGAAAAGCAGGCCAAATTAAATTAGAATGTAAAGCCACAGAAGGAGAAAAATAAACAGAAGAAAAAACCCTGATTCATCCACCTAGCGATGTTTGTGCCTCTCTCGTGCATTAATATACATTATATAAAGAGTTGAGTGAGATTTTCTTAGCGTGTTTTTTGTATAGAAATGGTATTCTGGCCATAACTTTTGATCCTATAGACCAGCGGTTCTCAACCTGGGGTACATGTACCCCTGGGGGTACCTTCGCTGGCCCTAGGGGGTACCTCGGACAAAAATGCGTAATGGCGGACATATTACAATTTCAATCAAAGTTCATTGATAAAGTTTTGATAATTGTGTATTTTCTATTTCAAAAATTTATATTGTACATAATATGTAATCAGTCAATAAATCCCAATTGAATCCTGCCTTCCACAACCAGCACAATGTATGAAGGGCTGCGAACAATAGATCAAACGAACAAAACGTCGAATGAACAAAATGATTTTTTTTTTCACTAAAACTCGGTTGCTTCGTTGCAAGAGGATTAGAAGCATCCTTTTACGCCTCTCGGAAGCCTCCTTCCAAGCAACTCGAAGGCTTCCTTTCAAGAGGCTCGGAAGCCTCCTTTCAAGTGTTTAAGCTGTCTTTTTTTCAAAAGGCTCGGAAGCCTCCTTTCAAGAGGTTCGGAAGCCTCCTTTCAAGAGGCTCGGAAGCCCCCTCTCAAGAGGCTCGCCTTCTTTTCTAGAGGCTCAAAAGCTTCCTTTTCAAGAGGCTCAAAAGCCTCCTTTCAAGAGGCCCTGAAGGCTCTTTCCATGAGGCTTGGAAGAATCCTTTTAAGAGGCTCGGAAGCCCCCTCCAAAGAGGCTCGGAAGCCTTCTTTCAAGAGACTCGGAAGCCTCCTTTCAAGAAGCTCAAAAGCCTTCTTTTCTAGAGGCTCAAAAGCTTCCTTTTCTAGAGACTCAAAAACCTCCTTTCAAGATGCTCGGAAGCCTTCTTTCAAGAGGCTCGGAAGCCTCCTCTCAAGAGGCTCGGAAGCCTGCTCTCAAGAGGCTCGGAAGCCTCATCCCCAGAGGCTCGGAAACCTCCTCTCAAGAGCCTCGGAAACCTCCTCTCAAGAGGCTCGGAAGCCTCCTCCAAGAGGCTCAGAAGCCTCCTGTCAAGAGGCTCGGAAGCCTCCACTCAAGAGGCTCGGCTCAAGAGGCTCGGAAGCCTCCTCTCAAGAGGCTCGGAAGCCTCCTCTCAAGAGGCTCGGAAGCCTCCTCTCAAGAGGCTCGGAAGCCTCCTCTCAAGAGGCTCGGAAGCCTCCTCTCAAGAGGCTCGGAAGCCTCCTTTCAAGAGGCTCAAGCCTCCTCTCAAGAGGCTCGGAAGCCTCCTTTCAAGAGGCCTCAGCCTCCTCTCAAGAGGCCTGGAAGCCTCCTCTCAAGAGGCCTGGAAGCCTCCTCTCAAGAGGCTCGGAAGCCTCCTCTCAAGAGGCTCGGAAGCCTCCTCTCAAGAGGCTCGGAAGCCTCCTCTCAAGAGGCTCGGAAGCCTCCTCTCAAGAGGCTCGGAAGCCTCCTCTCAAAAGGCTCGGAAGCCTCCTTTCAAGAGGCTCGGAAGCCTCCTTTCAAGAGCTTTTCTAGAGGCTCGAAAGCCTATTTTCAAGAGGCTCAAAAGCCTCCTTTCAAGAGGCCCCGAAGGCTCTTTCCATGAGGCTTGGAAGAATCCTTTCAAGAGGCTCGGAAGCCTCCTCCCAAGAGGCTCGGAAGCCTTCTTTCAAGAGACTCGGAAGCCTCCTTTCAAGAAGCTCAAAAGCCTTCTTTTCTAGAGGCTCAAAAGTTTCCTTTTCTAGAGACTCAAAAACCTCCTTTCAAGATGCTCGGAAGCCTTCTTTCAAGAGGCTCGGAAGCCTCCTTTCAAGAGGCTCAAAAGCCTCCTTTCAAGAGGCTCTGAAGCCTTTTTCCAAGAGGATCGGAAGGCTTCTTTCGAGAGGCTCGGAAGCCTCTTTTGGAGAGGTTCGGATGCCTCCTTTCAAGTGGTTAGGTTGCCTTCTTTAGAGAGGCTCGTAAGCCTGCTTTCAAGAAGCTCGGAAGTCTACTTTCAAGTGATTCGGAAGCCATCTTTCAATAGGCTCGGAAGCCTCGCTTCAAGAAGCTCAGAATTCTTCTTTCAATAGGCTTGGAAGCATACTATCAAGAGGCTCAGAAGCGTTATTTCAAGATGCAACGGAAGCTTCCTTTTAAGTGGCTCGAAAACCGCCTTCAAGAGGCTCGGAAGCCTCTCTTCAAGAGGCTCAGAAGCCTCTAATAAAAAGGCGCGGAAGCCTACTCTAAAGGGACTCAAAAGCTTAAAGGAGCTTCCCTTCAAAGGGCTCGGAATTATGTTTTCAAGAGGATTGGAAGCCTACTTTCGAGAGGGGGTACCTCAAATCATGCAAAAGTTCGAAGGGGTACCTCTCAAGAAAAAGGTTGAGAACCGCTGCTATAGACCTACACACACAAACATACAGACAGATATCATCCCAATTCGTCGAGTATATAACACTATGGGTCTCCGGGCCTTCTATCACAAAATCGTCTTGGAAGTGAATATATAGCCTTTTCGTTGCACCTCTTACACCAACAAGAAAGGCAAAAAACAAAACCTTGATTGGCGCGAATGGCACGGATTTGTCGGCAGGAGGAAAGAGTTGGACGACGATTCAACACACACCGACTGGAAGATGCCACGGTGAAACGGTCCTTCGTTGAAGAACTGGAGACGCGTGCTGCAGATATTCCGGAAGATAGCAGCGTGGAAGACCAATAGACTGCCATCAAGAATGCCTTCATCGCCACCAGCGAGAACAATCTGGGCGAACTACGCACCCAGAGAAAACAATGGATCACCGATGAGATCTGGAGGAAGATAGAGGAGCGAAGAGAAGCCAAAGCCGCGATAGAGCGATCAAAAACCAGAGGAACCAAAGTCTTAGCCCGTCAACGATACGCGGCTCTTGAGAAGGAAGTAAAACACTCATGTGGACGGGACAAGCGAGCGTGGGCAGACTCTCTGGCCGACGAAGGAGAGAGAGCCGCCGCAACCGGGGACATTCGCCCCCTCTACGATATCTCGCGACGCTTAAGCGGGGCGAAGGTGAATGCAACGATGCCTGTGAAAGACGCGAATGATCAGTTATTGAACGACCCAACTGACCAGCTGAAACGCTGGTTCGAGCACTTCGAACAACTTTTTCAAGTGCCAGCCAGGCCATCACCACTTCGGCATGATCTGCCTAGGATCCGACGTATAACACGCGTCAATACCGAAGCTCCATCACTGCTAGAGATTACAACAGCCATCCAAAGCATGAAATCGAATAAAGCCCCAGGGGTCGACCACATATCAGCCGAGATGCTCAAAGCTGACCCCATGACATCCGCTCAACTACTGCATCGTTTATTTCGTAATATCTGGGACACCGCAACTTTCCCGGTCAACTGAATGCAAGGTATCTTAGTGAAGGTGCCCAAAAAGGGTGACCTGACTGTATGCGATAACTGGCGAGGCATTATGTTGCTGTGGACCGTTCTCAAAGTTCTGTGCAAAATCATCCTAGCCCGGATTCAGGAGAAGATCGATGCAACTCTCCGGCGGCAGCAAGCCGGATTCCGTGCTGGAAGATCCTGTGTGGACCATATTGTCACGCTCCGCATAATTCTGGAGCAGGTCAACGAGTTCCAAGAGTCCCTGTACTTGGTATTCATTGACTACGAAAAAGCTTTCGACCGTCTCAATCACGAGAATATGTGGGGCGCCTTGAGACGCAAGGGGGTTCCTGAGAAAATCATCGGCCTCATCCGGGTCGTAGCGTGAGGTAAGGATGTATTCTATCACCGTTACTGTTCCTCATCGTAATCGATGAGATTCTGGTAGATGCGATTGACCGTGAACCAAACCGCGGGCTGTTATGGCAACCTATAACCATGGAGCACCTAAACGACTTCGAATTGGCTGATGACGTTGCACTCCTCGCGCAACGACGCTCTGATATGCAGAATAAGCTCAACGACCTTGCCGAGCGCTCCTCCTCGGCGGGTTTAGTCATCAACGTCAACAAAACCAAATCGTTGGATGTAAACACGGTGACTCCTTCCAGTTTCACAGTAGCCGGGCAACCAGTGGAGAATGTTGAAAGCTTCCAATATCTTGGTAGCCAAATGACGTCAGACGGCGGTACCAAAATCGACATAGGCACACGGATCAAGAAAGCAAGGGCTGCCTTTGCGAGTTTAAGAAATATCTGGAAAAACAGGCAGATAAGTGAACGCACCAAAATACGAATTTTCAACTCTAACGTGAAATCTGTGCTGTTACCGAACCGAAATCTAACCTGGCAACAGGTTAAAGCGATAGTCGGGCAACGCTCAGGATGGAGATCTTTCAAGTCGGCCCTTTGCACCACCGGAGGTGTACAGGATCCATAAATAAGTAAGTAAAGTAAATGGTGATTGGAAGATCAGTATTTCCCCATCGACCAAATCCGGAAATCAAATCTACTTCAGCTGTATTAGCCGAAGCCTTCTAAATGGCGAGACCCGATTACGCATTGCTCACACACGCGCCGACTAGAAGATCCAGCGAACGTTCGTTACAGAACTTGGAACTCTGGAAACGGATGTTCCGGAATGTGAGAAAAAACAGCGTAGAGAAGCTGAAGCTGCGATAAAGCGAGCAAGACCCAGAGCAGTCAAAGACGTCTCCTGCCAACGATATTCTGCTCTAGAGAAAGAAGTTAAACGCTGCTGCAGACAGGACAAATGAGCATGGGTGGACTTCCTGCACGTTCATCCCGGAACAGATCAATGAATTCCAAGAGTCCCTCTATTTGGTATTGATTGGCTCAGCGAAAGCTTTAGATCGTCTGAACCACGAGAATCTGTGGGACGCCCTTAGGCGTATGAAAGTTCCGAATTAAATCGTCCACCTCGTCAATGCGCAATACGAAGTCTTTACGTGCAGCTTCCTGCATAACGAAGATTTGTCTGATTCCATCCGGGTAGTCACTGGAGTGAGGAAATAATGTATTCTATCTCCGCTACTGTTCCTCATTGTGATAGACGATATCTAGACGATATATAGACACATGTGCATTACTCCATTTGATGCGGGGACGCGGCGTGAACGCAGCTTATAAATCGCTACGTGGACATCGGCCCTGAAAAAGGTAATATCTGTATTTCTCCGCAAAACCCAGGAACATATACGATCTTGTGATAGTGATACCACTTCTTTGAACACCAGCCCTCCTAATCGCTCCCTCGAGCGCTATATTGTAAATTCTAGAGTTCATTACCCTTATTCAGTCAATCTATGGTTACAAATGATGTCGAAATTTAATCCGCAACCCTTACACTAGATTTCGATCCGTCCAACGTAACATGAATCAGCCGTAACAGTTTCATCGGAAGACCATGTCCTAGCAATATTTGCCATAATTCATTTCGTTCCACTGAATCGTATGTAGCTTTGAAATCAATAAACAGATAATGTTGTAACGTTCGACGGATATTTTGAATTAAATTTAAAAGTAACTCAAAAGCCTTCGGCGTTTTTTATTTTTTTAAGCAAAATCAAATGTAAATAAATTTTGAAAATAGTTTTTATTATGTAATTAAAGTTAAAAGCTTTTGACGTTTTTGTGCTTTTAAGCAAAATAATAAATAAATTGAATTAAACCTTTTATCATTTTTGTAAATTAATTATTTTGTTTTTTGTATATATTGATTTTCTTTTGAATTCATTTAGCTTTGGACGTTTTTTTCTTTTCAAGTAAAATAATGATTGAATTCGTTATTCGATTCTAAATCCAACGCGAGACCAACATATAACCAGTCTTTGCCTGACTATTTGGCTGTCTTGGGTAATTAAATGTTTTGTGCGGTTTGGGGCTCGACTGAGCAAAGTGGTATCCAGTTTTCTGCGAGCGGTAATGGTCGCCAGCTTTCCTGCAGGTTAGTCTCTGATTTGACGTTTGTGGAGGTCAATTGCACCCACCGTTCCGAGCATTTTGATCAATGTGTTATAAAAGAAGGCTTGAATTCACTTCATCAGCACCTTCTTATATGCTATATTGGTCAGAATGCTCGAAGCGATGGGTGTAGTTGACCTCCACAACCGACCAATCAGAGACTAACCCGCAGTAGAAATACTAGAATAAGAGATCGGCGAAGACGCCATCTTGTTTCCAATCGAACCGTCAAAATCGGTTCCAATTCGACTTGTTTACTTTTTGCGTCCATAAGAAGCAAGCAAAAAGTTCAAGTGCTGCCAGTATTATTTTCACGATTTCATGCATTTTCATAAGTTGCCATTTCGACAGTTTTTCACTCCGCCGGTCTCTGGTTATAGTGTTGCTACCCGCGGTCAAGTTGGCGGCCATTACCGCTTGCGGAAAACTGGATACTGCTTCAGTGATTGCAGCATATGGCTCATGAAAGTATAGAGCTCTTTTTCAAACATTTGCTTAAATCTAGGAAGGCGCCAAACTGCTATCGCCATTAGAAAATCGGTAAAAAATAAGCATTTGTCCTTTTCCTGAAGGATAGAACCCTTAATCTCGTTCATTTTCGCTCGCACTAGAGAAGTAGAAGTTTCGCGGTTTTTAAGTTTCGAAAAAAGAGTTAGAGATTTTCAAAAGCGGAACGTGTGAACCTTCAAGTCTATCGAAGGTAGATTGAGAACAGTGGTTTTCAAAGCGAAGTGTCGTGAAATGAATCTTTTGGTGTCTTCCAGATAGAAGCTAGTTTCGTCAGTGCGGCTGACTATTGCGCGATTTTCCTCCGTTCTATTGGAGAATTTAAACCAGACAAAAAAAGGTAATTGACTAACATTTGCCATTCGCGGTGGACTTCCAGCGCATTGGGCGCTTTTTTTGTACGGGCTGGAATTTGGAAAGCGACCAGCGGAGTAAATTTTGGGTCTCGTCAATTTTGTTGAGCTCGACCATTTGAGATCGTGTGTCCGCTAAGGCCCGCTTTTCGATGTAGCTAAACGGAGAGGCGTGAAGTTCGTCAGCCAGTCGAGCGAAACTGACCCGACCCTGTACGCTTCAACCCCCGGTGGTCAGATTCCGAGAGCTTGGTCCCCGTACGTCGCTAATTATCGTACGCTGGACCGAACCTGAACCAAGAGTTAGTAGCTTTCTTTTTAGTCCTCGCCCGGTAATCTGGATGTAAAAAGATCTGGATGCCAATTGATTTTATTTTCAGCTAGAACACACATTCCGGATTTTATCAAGGATTTGTCTCTGGGTAAACATTTGATCGGTCTCTCGAAAACCTGCCTGGTATTCGCCGACGAAGAACTCTTCAAGCGATCTCAATCTGTTGAACAAAATACGGGACATAATTTTGTACGATGAATATAATCCTCCTTTTTTCCTCGGCGCACTCTCGGTGTCTGTGCCCTTTCTTAAAGAGTGTGCACATGAGGCCGTTCAACCAGATAGCAGGCAATTCCTCGTCTTCCCATATTTTCGACATAATATGGTGCAGGACTTCAAATGCTGCTCACTGACATATTGAAGATGTTCAGCCGGGAGCTGCTCCTTCCCCGCAGCATAATTGTTTTTCAGCTCTTTAAAGGCTTTTCTAACCTCGTTTAGTGTGGGCGGACGGCCCTCGGCTCCATTTTTTGGCCCGCGCACCGTGGCAGAAAATATTTTATAACCTGCCCACTATATAACCATACCTCCAGTACAACGACGAGCTTAAATTTAAATTTCAGATAGAAAGCATTTCTCATCTCAGCACTTTTTAAGAATGAAAGCATTAAAAAAACTTCGAATCCTGTTTGGTTACCGCAATCGATTAAAGAGTAGGTAACAATTTCATATTTCTCATTGAATTTTCAACCAAAAGACCTGTAACGTAAAAATGAATTTTTGACCACAGTTCAATCGTGTTTTGTTTTTCTCTGGTGATTTTACTTTGGAAAATGAGAAAAATATTGATTATTTTGAAAACATATTTAAAAAATTGATTAATATTTTGTGGCCCATCAGCAGATGTTAATTCTAAAAATTTGTCCATTGCTTGAAAAGGTTGGGCAGGACTGACCGACACTAATCTTACTTGTATCAGCTCAAGCTCTTAGTGCAGCGATCTACATGTGATTTCATAGAGCTTTACCATTCATTTGAATAATGGAATCTGTTTAGATGTAGACTAAATAAATGAAAATGAAATGAAATTAATTGAATAATGGAAATTCGAACTATTTATTATGATATTGCCTGAGCATAATATGGAAAACTTAGTAAAATCATGATTTATTACTTCAATCATATGAACACTATCTTTTAAGCAATATAATCATGACATAAAATTACCATAAAAATTAAATAGATCATCTGGACAAGCATCGAAGCAAAACTACACGTGTTTAAAAAAGAACTCAATCTGCCACTCAGCTTTAAGGTCATTGATTAGAGCAATAAAACTTCCTCTGGATTCCTACTAGTCGACTTCCCACTGGCTGTCCAATCGCACAGCCTTACTATTCTTCTCCTCAAATATCAATAACCCGTAAACCCCTTTTAGAGTACATTACGTCTATTTTATTATTTTATTACATTGAACTAAATCCGTCGAATCGCAATTGTTGAAATCGCCAGCGGGCATTTTGAATCGCTTAAACCATAACTTCCCAGACTCCCCTCTTTGCTCGTCGGTTCGTCTTCTTCGCACATGATTCGTATGCGTATCGAAAATAAAAACAAAATTAACCAAAGCCTGGCCAAATAGCCAATACTCGCCAACGACGACGGAACCATGGACGCCCATCTTATCAATAAAGCCGGTGAGCATAATAAGGAAAATTTATTTCACTTTCGCTCACCGAGATATAAAACGATTATGCTCGCAGCTTGGTTTTGAACAAAAAAAAAGTTTCACCACCAGACGGCTCTTGGATAATGGCTCATAAAGAACGTTCGGGTGAACAATGGCGGTATTTTAACGAACGGAAATTCTGCGTACACCTTTCTTTCGTTTGGTCGATTACGCATATGAAAGTGAACGTCGGACGCTCGGCAAGAGGTTATCAGCATTGCAAGATAGCTTTGAGCATTGAGCAAGCATTTTCAAAGTGTGTAACCCCAAAGTATTTTAAAAGCAACAATGCAACAAGCATTTCATTGCCTTTGAGTTTAATACGGTTTTATTATAGCAGATTGATCGCCAAGTCATTCCAAATGAGTTGAAGTGCTGCTTTTAACAAATGGTGATCAGCAACTTTGGACCATATTTCGAAAGAAAAGTTCACAGCAGTGTAAGAAGGTATTAATTTCTAGCTCTCATACAGCTAAATGTTGGTATAAGACTTAATGGATATTCGGAAATTCGGTTGATTCACATTTTAATAAAGGAACTGTTTCCATCTCACGATAACAACCTAATCGCATCTCGAAATACAACGTTTTGTTACAATGAGCATGAGTATGAGCATGAGCATGATTTACCGCCCACGGTTGCTACTCCGTTATTGCCAGGTCAGCTGTAATTACACAGAGAACCAACAGATGATGTTTAGGACTAACATCATCCTCAATGTGTAAGAACTGGTGACCACAAATTTAAGCAATACCAGCGCCGGCCGTGTCCGAATGCAGGTCAATAAGGGAATAGGTAGGAAATTGTTGACGTAATACTCGCTTTGATGGAAGCCGACGAGTCATCTGCATTTCCACGAGAAATCACTGGGATGTTGGATATATGGGGAAGGGAGTGTAGCTGGGTTCGTTTTGGTAAACGGCATGCCGGGTGTAGCGTGTAGTTTGATCGAGGTTAAACAAAAAAAACATTCAAACGCGCATTAATTGTACGACTTTCCGATCGCAAGCGAAAAATAGTTTCGATAATTTCTATGAACGCGCGTTCGTTCTGCTTGCAAAATGAAACACGATAGGACGCAAACTATTTTTTCTTGTAAATTAATTTATTCATTTGCAAAACGCAGAAAAAAATGTGAAGACCGCGCAATCATTCTGCTAAAAGAAATACGTTCGGACGTGGACAAGACTTGTATTTTATTTTACTCACCCGCACAACGCAGAACAAATATTTCGATGATCGCGCGAGCATTCTGCGTGCTGAAGGAAACACTAGCTGAGCTTTCTCATTAAATAATTGATTCACCTGCGCTTAATAATTTATTCACGTAACGCAGAATAAATCTTTCGATGATCCCGCGATCGTCTTGTGGGCTGATAGAAACACGATCGGACGCGAACTCCGAAAATACGATTCAATCGGCACGATATTAGGTCACAATTTTATGTTGAATTGGAACAAGTATCAGACTCATTTCCAGCTCTAGCATTGCTAGAGCATATGTTAAATTACACATTTTGAATATAGTGTACACTACGCTATAGAGAAGTCATAGAGAAAGAAATGTTGAGCGACAAAAAATGTGAAACTTGATAATGGGGTAATATGGAATTCGAGGTTTCATATGCGCTAAAAATTCTTTAAAGTGTACAGTACGTGAAAACTATCAAAAAAGTTTTAGATCTAACAGATTGTCAAGGGAATTCAAAGTTATCAAATTTAGGCACGCGTTTAGTAATAAAATCCATGTCTAATTGTTTTCTCTACGAAGGATCGTTTATCAAGTCCGTTGATAGGATCAAAATGAAATTGTATTGAATAATCAATAAATTGTCGAAAAATCTGATTGTGTAACCTGAATGTGCCTTGTGAAAAATTAGTGATGAACTTAATTCAAATTCAAAAAATCACTCAAAAAGAAAATAAATTGGAAAAATTCTCGAAGAGAATAAACATTTCTGACAAAAAGAATAATACATATGATAATGTGAGGCAAAGGCAATGATATATTTTTTCTAGGTGAAGAACCTATTTAGTCCTTTTCGATGTCCTTTCCAATTACACTCAACCAGCATATGTCAGACCTTCCTATAACTCTACAGGAACACACTGAAGTCTGCACAAAGACAAAAATAATACCTCACAAGTATTTCTTGCAATAAATACCTAAATCAACGTACATTCCTAGTGCAAAAAACTAGCAATCTTGCACAAGCCACAATTTCAAACAGATTCCAACAGGCTTTCATACTGAATCAAAAAGAAAATCTTACACCTGCTGGTTGGGTGTACCTTCTAGATTTTAAGATACTAGGGCAACGCTGCTCTTGCTAGGTGCCAAATTACCTGATCAAAATATGTATAATTTCAATATTAGCTTGAGAGTCTACTAGTGATGCTGGAACAAGTGCTGGAACCATTTCACTTCATATTATATTACAGAAGTTTGGCGAAATACTTCCGAATTGATGTTTAACGCAGAAAACTGAACGATGACTAGTTTTTGTATTTTTTTTATCAAAATCACTAGGTTCTACCGAATTGGGAATAATCATTACGTACCTGTATCTGACTAAAATCTTTCCAAAAAATTAACCCTGAGATTTAGAACAATTTTCCGGAGGTAGATGCGGAATCTAACGTCGTAGTTTATCCTTAGTTGAACGGGTAAGATACAGATCCAGTGAAATGGAATCATCCATTTTTCGAGTACTTTTATAAATAACTATAAACTTCCATTTTCTATCTCTTTAGAACACTTTTTTTTTGCTAATTTTCAAATGTTTTGGACAGAAGAAACTTTTGGCGGAGACAAAAACATGTCCACCCCTCGAATGCGTCGAACGCGACATAATGGCTGAAATACTCAATCCAATAAAACAATGTATGGAAGTAAGGACTGTATAAAGGCTCCCCCAGACCTAAGCGATTTCATCGCCGCGACGGCGACAACTAGTCGCCGCGATTCTATCGTTGGGTCGCTGCAGGCAATGTTTGATTTACGCTTCCATACCAAAGGTGACAGAATCGCTGTCGCCAAGAGATAGAATCGCGCCGCGACTGTCGTGTCGCGTGTGTTTGGGGGAACCTTAAAAATGCCAGGAATGTGCCTTTAAAGGTGTATAAAAATGATTAAAAGTGCCTTTTAAAGTTTCCAATAATCCTAATTTTGAGTACGGCGTATTAAAAATGCAAAACTCTTTGCTTCAAATATTTATTGAGTAGCAGCTATCTTTTTTTATGAAGATGTGTGATGAAAAATCTAATTAGGGGTCATCCACAAAGTACGTCACGCTTCTAGGGTTAGGGGTGAAGTGGTGGTTCGAACAGTATGACGATCCATACAAAAGTTTTATAGGATTAATACAAAAAGTCCTTTTGTCACTTTGGGAAGGGGGTTGGAAACTGCCGATATTTGCGTGACGTACTTTATGTATCTTGTCTTAGGTTGTTTCAATCTATGAATATTCGTCATATAGAGCAATAGTATAATCATCGTTGTTCTGCCTATGCAGCCAATAATCTATGAACTTTTTATCAGATGAACGTTATTGATTCTGACCTTGAAAGAACGGAAAATGTGCTCTTAATTCATACTATTTTCGTCAATTTACATGCACAACAGAAAGCATGCATGAATACTGCAGTAAACATGTTTAAAAACACAACAACGAGACACACCCTTCTTCTTCCTTGTCTATGACTTTACATTCAAACTGGAACTTGGCCTGCTTTTCAACTTAGTATTCTAGCAGGCCCTAAGATACATCCTTATTTGCTTTCAAATTCATTTATTTCGATAGGATGAATATATGAGCTATGGGATGAAGAACCTGAACAGCAACCCTATTTATCACAACTTATTTTAAGATATATTTGAGATATACTATAGTAAGTAAACAGGGGCCCACGACGTTAGGCATAGCATAAGTACTCAAAACAAAAATTTGTTAAAGTTCTACTACATATTAGCAATCTTTCTGAATATTAGAAAGAACATCCAAATAAACAATTTAAGCTGAATAAGCTAGTTTTTAGCAACAGAAGACAATTTTTGGGGTAAAAAAGCGCTCAATATGCTTTCAATGTTTGTTGGCCTACAAAAACTGTATATGTTTTTATTAGACATAATAGGGCATAATTAGTTAATCAATGGATTTCAACATACCTACGAACTTAGCAAACTTGTTGTTCTCGCAATGAGCCATCAATCAGTTGTAATACTATCCTGATAATTCCAAGTAAATAGAAAATACAAAAACAAAGTGATCAGACAACTAAAGATGACCACAGAAGACCAATTTCATTAGCAAGCAGTTTTATATGGCATGTAGTAATAGTAAACTCACTGTAATTGGCATCGGCAGTCCGTGAAATGTATTGACCTAGTCCAACGAGACGAGCAGGAAATTATTTTCCTCTGAAACCTGATTGGCCCGGTTCAATGACATGCTCGACAGACCTCGTCAAAGTATACGAGCATGAGATGAGAGTGAAAAAGTATTATCCTACTTTGAGGTCATGCAAACTTATTTTCCATGGTATCAAACATTGCCCTTGCCTTCCCTTTCAACTGACTCGATTGCAAAAATGTCGTCTTCACGGAGGGTCCATTATCAGCTGCGAAATCAAAAGTGTTGTTTCGCACGCACAGGCATCATACTTCCGCCAGCCTAAGACCCCATCGAACATTGATGGATCATGAAATCCAAAAAAAAGGTGTGCTTATCAGAAGTTTGGGTCGTTTCGTGATGCTTGGCCAACCGCACGGAACCAAAAAGTAACAGCAAAGCGCAATAATCCAGTAATTTTCTTCCCTCCCATGTGGAGGATCGCGGCGGCACGGTCGTTGACAAAGGCGTTGGATTTATTCGTTAAAAAAATCGTCTTTTCTTTTGAAAAAAGAAGAACACTTTATGATTCGATACCAGGGCAGACATGCGTTGTAGCTCACATGCCACCACTTTCACTGCCTGGGGAATTTATTTATTTATTTTCGATATTCCCTTTTCACGTTGTGACCTTTTCGATCGTTTATATCATTATTGGCATTTAACTGTAGTAAGACGAAGCATGGAAACGGCAGATTATGTAGGTACTGAGAAGATTCAGCTAAGGGTAGCGAAGGAGAATTATAATCAATTAAAAGCAATGAATAATCTACGTCTGGGTTTGGATCTCCAATTAGGCGTAAGAATACCAATCCGGAGATGGCGAGTTCAATTCTCGGTCCGGCCTAGGATGTTTGTACTCCATCCACTTGTACTTGCCACACAAGAATATATGGTGTGTCATTTCAAAAGGGTGAAACTACTTTTGTAAACGAGAGCTTCTCACGTAGCTGGTGGGCTAAATTGCACTCCAGCGCCAGTGATGTTTGATTGCGCAGGTGAGTTAAAAATAGCCTACCAGCGACGTGAGAAGCTCGTGTTTACAAAAGCTGTCTCCCCCTTTTGAAATGTTGGTACCGATGTAATTTCAAAACATTGATTACCATCTTGATCATAATATGATACCTAAAAAATTTAACAGACCACAACAAAACGACAAAAGTTATACAAAACCTGATTTGAGATGAGAATTGAGAGGTAACCAGCGAAATTTAAGATATTGGATAAGAACTGTGTGCAGTGAGATTCTAACTTCCCACTTTTTACTTCGCATTTCTCGATTCTCATTTTTTTTTCACGAAGTTCATTTCACATTTTTTACATTCACAATTGTACGGCCACACGACATTTTTGGCCAAATTTATCAATTAACATTTACGGCCAAATGACTCTTACTACCAAACGACCTATTCGGTAAAACGACTTTCAGGGCTAAATAAACCGTTAACGTTCAATTCGGCCACATGAATTTCGAGTAGATAACTTTCACCTAATTAAATTCGGCCAGTTGATTCTTTCTTTTTTTGAACAATTTTCAGCGGAACTACGAAGAAATTTGTTTCCTTCTTTTTTTTTTGCTTTCAGCCTTCCTCCTTCATCTTTCGTCATTATTTATTTATTTTGCTCACTTAAATCTTCATATTTACCTTAATCTTCCTTTATTGTTCGTGTTTGCTTCATTCTTCTTTTTCCCTTTTTTATTTTATCTGTCTTCTGCCTGTACCCTTCTCCTCACACATGTTTTCTCTCTTCTCCCTTTTTTATTTCTTCAAATCGCCCATCCATGCACCTAAATTAAACTATTATTTTTTTCAATGACGCTCCCATTTCCTATAATTGTCTCTATGGATAGAGGACATTTGTCCCAATTTGGGTAAAAATTGGTGTAGGGCTTCAAAAGTTACATTGAACTGTTCTTCTTTTAAACAATTCATACCTCCCTTCATCAACGTATTTCCGGATGGTCCTTCTATCCCCGCTATAAACATCTTCTTGGGAGAGAGAATATGTGTCCTAAATTTGCTTTTCATCGTTTCAGGGATTCAAAGGCTATACTGTATAGTTCATTCTCATAACAAATTCTCACCATATTGCCCTTGTAACAAGCAGTTCAAAATATACGTCCGATACCCTATTTATGAGAAAACTACAATATCTAAAACACGATTTTCATTTACTCATTAGTATTAAACACTCAACAGCATAGCATTATTCAAAACATATGTTTTGTGAGTAATTTATGTCGATGCCATGACATAAATTTCCCAAAGATTGTGCTCAATGGAACCTAAGGTCACAATTGTTCGCGGTACAACTTTGTCCCACTTTCAGTTTCATCTTTGATTTTCGATTTCTGCCTGTTTTCAGCGCTTGTTGTGCATTCCTTTTTTGCATCGCCACATTTTTCATACAGTCACGTTCCGTATCTTCGCGGCTTTGCTCATACACGAGGAGTAAATTAAACATCCAATTGTTCGATTTTCAATGCGTTGTAACTGCTATTCGCATCCCGCATGATTTACATGCGCTGAAAAAGTTGAACTGTGGTAGGCCTACTATTTGCTCCACTTGGATGCGCTTCAGGCTCACAATGAACTGTAAAGCGATAAACACAGAAAAGGCGACAAGGCAAGACTCTGTTGGCGTGTAAATTACAATGTATTATTGAGAAGAAGGTAGCTGATTAAAGTGGCTTTCCTACATTCAGATTGAATTGGGATTGTTTTCGTTGTCATCTTTTTCAGGTTAAGGTTAAAGTATGCAAAGCGAAACTTTGGTAAAAAAAAACATCAATAAAAATTCGACTTTATCTGTCTCCCTAATTACAATGTATCAATATAAATAAAATGATGTTATAGCCTTCCAGTATTAAAAACCAACGATAGGATTTCTTTTTAGTTGGCTATGTTTCTATTAGAGTTAGTTTAGTATAGTTTTATAGCCTGTTCAGATAACTAGCTTTACCACATGATAAAGAGTATCGTGATATCAAATACATATAAACTATGTAGGTATTTAAATTAAATAAAAGAGAATGAGAATTCGTTTTATTCGCTGGAACTTACCAGCTGATGGCACAGCTCCTGTTTAGCTAATGCACAAACTTCTATGGAATTCTATAATTGATTACGAAAGCATTACGAAAATTTTTCTCCACACCAGGGCGGGAATCGAACCCACACTCCACAGCACATGCGTTTAGACTACTGACGTCGCTAACCGCACGGCCCACCAGTGTTGCAGTTTAAAGCGTACACATGCACGGAACCCCAAAACTACCCAAAAGTGGGTTGTTTTCACTCAAAACCGTAGTTTGGCCCAAAAGCTCAATTTTGAGTAAAATGATTATTCTCACACTAGGTAGTTTGCTTTAACCACGGTAAAAAAAAATACCCAATGCTGTGTTTAATTTACCCAACTTTGACCTTAATTGAATTGAAATTGAGAATATTGAATTTACTCAAAATTTGAGTTATTGTTCTGAACAACCCCGGTGGGTTTGATGCATCTAGCTTTATCTTTGACAACAATCATGGAAAGGAAAAGAAAACACTACCCAAATTTGGGTAAAAGTTTTTGCGATATTCTCATCTTTAAGTACTTTAAACGTAAATTTTTGGGTTAAATATCTGTCCGTCACACCAAAAAATAATTAAACTTACATTTCCTGTAAATTAGAAATCATGTAATAATAAAGTGATTGAATCGAAAATCTGATTGAAAATTAAGTAGGTTTTTATAATTGCTGTAATAATAAATTGATTGAAATTGAATTCGATTGAAAATTGGGTGTATTTTAATGCACATAATTAGAGCATCGAAAAACCCATAATTTTAAATTTTATTCTACATGATTTTAAAGTCCAGTGTAGTTTTCAATAGCTACTTTAAAAATAAATGGAAATCTGTTGAATTTTCAATCAATATTAATTTAATTTTCAATCATCGTGTAAAATTATAGTAACATAAGAAAAATAGATGGCGGATACCGCAAGAGCACTTCGGTTTTTCTCACTCAGTGAGGTGGTGCATCATTTTTTGTGTAACGGCATGGTTAATAGTTAAATGGTGCATAGTTAAAGTGTTTTGAATATTCAAAGGCAAATTGCGCTATTCGGTTGTGTCTTGTGATTCGTTGAAGCAAAGTGTTAAGTCAATGGCAGAACATATTATAATTTTGTTATAATGCTTTAATTTGAAAATAAAATATCAAGTACGTCAACTTTTTGTTACATCAATCAGATGTAATAAAACATTATATTTACGACGGCGATGATGTGCATCGAATCTGATTTTATTTTTTACTGTGGATGACCAAACATTTGAATACCGGACACCAAGTAATCTGCCTATTCCGATTTGTCTAATTTTGAAATGAGTGGCTGATATTACTGGAATTATTAAGAAATGTGTCGTGTAATTGCATGAATGAATAATAAATAAATTTATAAATCACGATTCAAAACTATTTTATTAATTAATACGATTCCTTTCTGACTATTTCGAAGAAAATTTTCGTTTCAGGCAGAAAAAACATTTGACCAATGTACGATACCTTCATATCGCTCATTAATATTCCAGACCAATACTTGAAAACTGTATATCAGCCAAAATTTGAAGATATCAGTTTTCGTGTATATGTATATGAAATGAAAAATGTTACTTTTCTAATGTTTGCCCAAATCCAAATCCAATCTACAAAACCAAAACACAGCAGATGAAATGTATAATTACATCATCGTTTAAAATTACACGATTACTTGTTGGGAAGTAATTACTTGTTGGGAAGTACATGTTCTTGGTTAACATGTCGAACAGTGCGGTCAAGAAATCATGGAAATCATCGGATCGGATGGAGTACGGAATACGGATGCTGTCATAGAGAATGTACAAATATTCGATTTACCAATTTCAATGAGAGTAAAATTTATAGTTTCAGAAGTATCTCATAAAATCAAAATCAAGCTAGCATGTTCATGCAAGTCCCTAGAGCTCTTGCGTATTATATGCAGCTCAAATAAGTTTAATGCAGTTGTTCTAGGTTCTCCAAATTGTTCTGGAGTACAGACCAATTAGTCTAACAGACCAACCACTCCTTGTATCAAACCGAAATCAACCCAGCATGTCCATACAAGTCCCTAGAGTCCCTGCGTGTTATACACACTTTATTTTTTTTACCGGGATCTCAGCAAAATGTTGAACTTTTACCGAGAATCGCACAGCCGTGCCCCAGCAAACATATTTTTGCCGAGATTTCTGTCAAAATTGCTGATAATCAGCAATTAATTTGCCGAAAATCAGCTAACAAACGCTATTTTTGCGGGAATATCAGTTATTTATTTTACTGGCGCACGGCTGAGCGGATTTTTGCCGAGCTGCAGAAATAAAAACTGAGTGTGTATGCAGTTTAATAACCGATTCAATACGGATGGGTTATACCCAAGACGAAAATCAGCTGTCAAAAATTAGTTTTAAGAGATAGAGCTTTGCTTTCTTCAAAAATGTCCAAAATTAACTGCTTCATCTAGGAAAAATATTGCACAGGTCAGGTTACGGGCACTACGATGACCTAGAACATCCAAACTGTCCTTAAGTTGAAATTTTGATGTTCTTAGGAATCAGCACCATACTTTACCATATTCTTGTTGAATAATGGAAAATGAGATGCTTAATTATAAAATCCAGTGCCTACCCAGCGATATAACAGATCTTTTTCATTATATACGATACTCCAAACTGTCCTTGAATTCAGATCTTAACGTTCAAATCGATCAACAAGAAGATCTACGATGTCCTCACTATTTTTATGAGTTGGCATAGCTCCACAGTACCTCGTAACACCATTACAGACACATGACAGACTTCACTCGACATCTACGACTCTCCTAACTATCCTTGAGTATAGATCTTAATATTGAAATCGATCAACATGAAGATCTTCGATGTCTCAACTATTTTTATGAGTTGTAATAGCTCCACGGGACTTCATTACATCATTACAGACAAACTACAGAATTCGTTCGACATCTACGACAATCCTCCACAGTACCTCGTAACACCATTACAGACACATGACAGACTTCACTCGACATCTACGACTCTCCAAACTATCCTTGAGTACAGATCTTAATATTCAAATCGATCAACATGAAGATCTTCGATGTCCTCATTAGTTTTATGAGTTGGAATAGCTCCAAGGTACCTCGCAACACCATTACAGGCACACCACAGAACTCGATCAATATCTACGACACTCCAAACCATCCTTAAGTACAGATCTTAATGTTCAAATCGATCAACATGAAGATCTCCGGTGTCTCAACTATTTTTGTGTGTTGAAATAACTCCACGGGACCTCATTACACCATTATAGACAAACTACATAACTCGTTTGACATCTACGACACTCCAAACTATCCTTGAGTACAGATCTTAATATTCAAATCGATCAACATGAAGATCTTTGATGTCCTTACTAGTTTTATAGATTGGAATAGCTCCAAGGTACCTCGTAACACCATTACAGACACACAGCAGAATTTGATCAACATCTACGACACTCCAAACTATCCTTGAGTACAGATCTTAATGTTCAAATCGATCAACAAGAAGAATTTGATCAACATCTACGACACTCCAAACTATCCTTGAGTACAGATCTCAATGTTCAAATCGATCAACAACCCAAGTAACACCGAAAACATCATTATTAACTAAGATCTAATAATGATGTTGAATAAAGGTCGGGAAAATGAATTACAAAACATGTTATGTTCAAGGAAAGCTATGATAAGGTTTTTGCAAAACATACAGCAATTTGATCAGAGAAGAAGTTTCATACTACATTCTCACAACTTGCTGATAACATGTCAATTTTTGACATTTGTTTGGTTTTTTGAGATGTTTCGTTTTACATTCTCACAACATAAAACATGTCTACAGGAAGATTTGACGAACAAGGTCATAACATGTTTAATATTTGACATTTGTTTCGTCAGAATATATACCATGATGATAGAAGTTTAACGTAATTTCAACATCTTTTAAGATCAATGTTATGAACGTTCTTAATCGACCCTGTTGTCTATCGACAACTCTCCATATTCTTTTTCTTTTGCAGATTCGAGAATTTGTTTACATATCAATTTCAAAATTATGCTTTGGCATAGTTATATTTTTCTTCAATCAATGGCGCATGAATTTAGGAGAAGTAAAATGAAAATTTAGCCAATGAAACATGAGCCGCATATAATGTTTCGACCGAGACTTCGAAACAAATTTGATTTATTTAGGGGTCGTACACTAATTACGTAAGCACTTATGGGGGGAGGGGGGATCTGACATTTTCTTACGCTCCATATAAATAAAAAATGATTTGTATGGAAAAAATCTTACATGGGGGGAGGGAGGGTTTAAAAACCCAGAAAATTTGCTTACGTAATTAGTGTACAGCCCCTTATTTAGTTTGTATATGTTTATTAATATTGTTAAAATGGTGTTCATCATTTCATGCATGCTTGTTTTCATTCGTTTTCTGTATAAAATTTCTTTCTTTCAACGTGTTGGTCTGCATTTTTGTTTTGGTATTCAATTTGGCAGAACCATGTTGAAAGTTGGTTACTGAAAACATCCTTAGTACTTAAGTTTAGTCTTGTGAATGTGCAATCAAAAACAAGGTTGCGACTGAAAGATGTTGAAAATATCGATAATGTTTGCGCTGTTTGGGTCGTGTGAAAGTAATCAAAGCAGTTTTTCATACCAAAACGTAACATACTATATGTTCGAAAGATGTATTTTTTACACTCATACAACAAATTGTGTTACTTGGGAAGAAGATCTACGTTGTATAGGAGTTACAGTAACTATTGTGCAACATGTGTGCTGCTTGGGAAGAAGTGAGAAGTGAGAGGTGATAATTGGGAAGTAAGAAGCGAAATGTTGAGTAGTGAGAAGTTAGTGAATCTCTACACTAAGACATAAAGGAGAAGGAATACGAAGAAAGAAAGAAGGAAAGAGAAAGAATCTCATTTCTTACTCCTCGTTCCTCGGTCATCACTTCTCACTTCTTACTACTTCCTTCTCCCAACTTACTATTCACTCTTCATTTCACATTTCTCATTTCTTAATATTTACTTCTTACTTCTCTCTTTACACATCTCGCGTCTCACCTCCTTCTTCCCACTACTCACTTATCACTTCTCACTATCCATTTATAATTTCTCACTTTGCACATCTCCCTTCTCACTTCGTACTTCTCACGTCTCATATTTCATTTTTATCTTTTCATTTATAACTTCTTATACCCACTTCTGACTTCTCATTTCTCACTTCTCGTTTCCAACTTCTCATTTCTCATTTATTTTTACCCACTACTCACTTCTTATCAAGCCCTTCTTAATTCTTACTACTTACTTTTGACTAGAAAGAGATCATTTCTCACTTCCCACGACTCACTTCTCACTTCTTACTTCGAATGTCTCACTTCTCACTTTTAACTTTTCATTTCTCACTTCTCATTATTCGTTTCTCACTTCTCACTTCGCACATCTTACTTCTCATTTCTCACTTACTTTTGTAACATTTCACTTCCTACTTTTCACTTCTCACTTTTCATTTTTCACGTCTTATTTTTCACTTCTCACTTCTCACTTCGAATTTCTCACTTCTAACTTCTCTCTTCCCACTAGTCACATTCTCACTTCTTACTTCGATATCCTTACTACTCATTTCTCACTTATCACTTCTTACTTGTTATTTCTCACTTCTAACTTCTTATTTCTCACTTCTCGGTGATGTGAAAGGTGATAACTTTCACATCCAACTTCTAATTTTATCGTGCATGTAACTGTTTCTGACAACATCGAGTTAGCGAGGTGAAAATGCATTGGAAATTTTTTTCGACATAGAGAATATCGAGTAAGGGAGATATCGAGTTAGGGTGGAAACGCAGTATGCTAGATTCAAGGGACTTTGAATTTCATCGAGTAAGGGAAAATATCGAGTTACAGAACATCGAGTTAGGGAAAGTTCACTGTATATATACTGGTGTAATGATGTCAAATGGGACTTCACCAACTAACACACAAGCTCGGAAACCTAGGAATCACTCTGTTGACTTTGTAGACCTCCAATATCTGAACTCAAGAATGATTTGAAGTACCGCAGGAACCCTGAGAATGTTTTGATTTGTGTATACTGGTGTAATGATGTCCCATGAGGTTGCTCCAACTATCACACAAACTCAGGACCCTACGAATCACTCTGTTGGTGTTGTAGACCTCCAATAGCTGAACTCAAGAATGGTTTGGAGTACCGTAGCTATTCTGGGAACGTTGAATTTCTTATATACTGATGTAATGTTGTCCCATGGGGCTTCTGCAACTAATACACAAGCTCGGGAGCCTTTTGAATTACTTTGTTGATCTTGTACACCTCCAAGATCTGAACTCAAGAATGGTTAGGAGTACCTTCGATATTCTGAGAATGTTTATTTTTTATATACTGACGTTATAACGTCCCATGGGTCTTCACCAACTAACAAACAAGATCACCAACTAACAAACAAACAACCTATGAATCACTCTGTTGGTCTTGTAGACCTCCAATATCTGAACTTAAGAATGATTTGGCGTACCGCAGGAACTCTGGGAATGTTGTGATTTGTATATACTGGTGTAATGATGTCCCATGGAGTTGCTTAAACTAAAACACAAGCTCAGGACCGTATGAATCACTCTATTGGTGTGGTAGACCTTCAATATCTGATCTCAAGAATGGTTTGGAGTACCATAGCTATTCTGGAAATGTTGAAATTATTAAATACTGATGTAATGATGTCTAATGGGGTTTCTACAACTAACACACAAGCTCAGGAACCTATGAATTACTCTGTTGATCTTGTAGACTTCTAAGATCTGAACTCAAGAATAGTTTGGAGTATCATTGATGTTCTGGTAACCCTGCGATTTATTAAAAATAGCTTAATTATGTCTCAAGTATCATTACCAACTTCATATTAGGGTTGAAGCCCCGTAAACCGCTTCGTTGTTTATGTAGACCATCAAGATGTGAACTCAAGGAAGGTTTGGAAGCCCTAAAAGATCTCAAAAAAATATTTTCCCCTATATTTCAACTTTTTTATGGTTTGCATCCGTTTTTGAAGCAGTATGTCCAAAATTTATGTTACCACATACCACATCAACCGCAGTTGGTATCAAACATGTCCATACAAAGCATGTCCATTCAAAGGGGGTCCAGTAGCGTAGGGTAAGACACCCAGAAACTTCCCCAGTTTTCGCCCACCTATTTTAAAACCTTCATTTCTTGAAAACTAGTTGTTGGAAACAGTTGAAGTTCAGGTTTTTTCATAATTGATTGATGCTTGTATGGAAAAACTTTAACTGTAACTGTTTTCAACAACTCGTTTAAGAGAAATCAAGATTTTAAAATAGGTGGGCGAAAACTGGGGGGAGGGCGATTTCTGGGTGTCTTACCCTAGTTGGCTACACGTTCGCCTTACAAGCGGATGGTCATGGATTCGATTCCCAGCCCCTCCACACTAAAGTCTTGTCAGTCGCCGGATTCACAGCCCATACGGTGGCGTTTGGGGGGACCCTTGGGAAAAATGTGGAAAAAAACAATATTTTTCGAATAACTCCGGAACGCAATGGCCAATTGGGCCAATTTTCAATAGCGAAAAATAAGGAAGGATTCCGCGTCGAATGCAACTTGTTGCGAGTAAATCGGATAATGCGAAGTGCCAAAAAGTGTGTCTCACATTTTTTGTACACATACACACATACACACACATACATACATACAAATATTACCTCAATTCGTCGAGCTGAGTCGATTGGTATATAACACTATGAGTCTCCAAGCCTTCTATCAAAAGTTCTGTTCTGGAGCATTGCTATTGCTATAGCCTTTACGTATACTTAGCATACGAGAAAGGCAAAAAGGAATATGGCCACACAAGTCCCTAGAGCCCCTGCGTGTTATATGCAGTTCAAATTAGTCCAATGCAGATGTTGCCGCAAGTCTATTCGCACCAGCACTGAAAGGGTGAACGAGAAGTGACCACAGTGGACAAAGAACGTCATTGCCGCCGTCACCGAGTGACCGATTGTTCCACTGTCATGCATGGTAGAGCGTTGTCGTTAGAGGAGAAATTTCGCATATCATTGTTTTCTGAGCTAGATGTGATTCTATACAGTGAATATCAACTTAATCGATTATATATTCTTGCTTGCTATTTCCAACTTTCAACTTAAACCATAAATATGTAAGTGATGAGAACAAACTCAAATTGGATTGATTAATTACTCAAAACCTATTTTCCAATCAGCTACCTTAGACGAGATAGTTCATGTCTGCAGATTGTTGCTAAGAACTTAACCCCTATACGAGCGTAAGAAGCACTAAATTGTAAGTCGCATTCATTTATCTTGTTTAAGTCAATCCTAATTAGATTAACCGTTTATAGCTTTGAAGCATCCCGAATTATATACTCTGCTATCAAACTTCAGTGCATGGGTTTTCTTACTGCAACAATTCTTCAAAGAATTTATGAGTATGCCTAATTCCAAGGAGATGCCGTCCCTGCTGGGCGACGAGGTTTGCTGTATGGCATGTAATAGGCATGATGCAACCGGTAACTTTGTTCAATGCGACGGTTGTGACGCATGGTGTCACTTTGCATGCGCCGGAGTCGATGCATCGGTGAGCGAGCGGCCTTGGGAGTGCGCCAAGTGTGCGGTGGCTCCCAGTTTATCTGGCAAAAGTGGATCCTCGAGCAAAACCGGCTCATCTCTTGCCCGGGAGCTAGAACGCCTGAAGCAGCAGCAGGAAATAGAATTGAAACGTGCTAACTTGATGATGCAGATAAAGTTTCTGGATCAACAACAGGAATTGCTCAACAAGGCCGCTTCGAGAGACGAGGATGTGCAGCAGTCAAACCAGGTAAATCAGCAGGAACATGTAGAAAGGCTAGAACATTGGGTGGCCCAAACCGGTGGCGATGCGGAAGAAGGCGCAGTTGGAGGCATTTCCCAACCAGCTGCCTCACGATCGAATCACGGTGAACAACCTCTCATCATGCAACTGCCCGATTTATCGAAACAAGCTCCGAAAACCACTAAGAACTTCCAGACATTGGCACAGCAGACAGAGACTCGTAAAGAAGTCGCCGAACTACGCGCGCAGCTGGAAAATTGTATGAAGCGAATGGATGAAGGCCTCCATATCAGTCATCCGCCAAAGTCACAAACGCTAGTACCATCGTCGGCTAACCAACCGACACAGCAGAAGGGCGAGCCGAATCGAGGTACAGGTACCATACCTAAGTTGTACCCGAATCAATCAATTCAAGCAGGTAAGCGTCCGGCTATTTTTTACACTCAGAATAAAAACAGCACTCCCGCGAACACTATCAGAAATCCACCCTCTAACTTTGAATCACTGAATGTAGGCGCATACCCACAATTTAACCCCGGTATGCCTCGAAATAATTCCATTCGTCAAGAGCTTCCCCCCATAAATCCCCATCGAGCCGTCCACGTTGACCCTCAGCTAGGTCCCACCGCTCAGCAGGTTGTAGCACGTCAGTCTTTGGCCAGAGACCTTCCCATATTCAGCGGAGATCCAGCAGAATGGCCTATATTCATCTCCAGTTTCAACTACACTACAGCAGCTTGCGGATACACGAATGGGGAGAATATGATTAGACTCCAACGATGCCTTAAAGGAAGTGCGCTTGAAAGTGTGAGAAGTCGTCTTGTTATTCCCGCCACAGTGCCTCAAGTAATAGATGCTCTGCAAATGCGCTACGGACGGCCGGAGCTCCTCATCAATAGTCTTCTTCAGAAGGTGCGATCAATTCCTGCACCTAGAGCCGATCGACTAGAGGGACTCGTCGACTACGGGACCGCAATTCAAGCATTATGTGACCATATTGTAGCAGCAAACGAAATCAGCCACCTATCAAATCCCACGCTTCTCCATGAATTGGTCGCCAAATTGCCATCGGACCAAAAGATGATGTGGGCTGGTTACAAAAGAGGCGTAGGTCAGGTCGATTTGCGGACGTTTTGTGATTATATGCAGCAGGTGGTGGAAGATGCAACGAGTGTACTTTCTTTCGAATCAGATGTAAAACGCATCGTCGGGAAGGAGCCTACACGCGATAGGATGAAGCAAAAAGGATTTCTCAACTCACATGTGTGTGGCGACGAAACGTTTGCCACCAAGCCAATCGTCAAGGTTGAATGTGTAAACTGCAGTAAAATAGGTCATCGAATACGTGAGTGTCAGGAGTTCAAATCGCTTAATGTGGACAATCGATGGCGACGGATCCGTTCATTAGGAGTTTGCCAGAATTGTCTATTCAGACACGGACGTCGCTCTTGCAGAGTTAATACACGCTGCGGAGTCAACGACTGCCAGTACCGACATCATCCTCTACTCCATTCGAACCAAAGATCGTCCTCCTCAGGGACAGAACAAGTAGCGGAGAATCATACGCATAGTCAAGGAACATCGAGTATTCTTTTCAGAATCATACCAGTAACGCTGCACGGAGAGAACGGAGTTGTAAACACATTTGCATTTTTCGACGAAGGATCTTCCGTGACTCTGGTAGAAGAAAGCCTAATGCACAATCTGGGAATAAGTGGAAGTCCATCACCACTTTGTCTACGCTGGACCGCTAACGCTAGTAGAACCGAGAAGAATTCGCAGATCGTGTCAGTTACTATTTCTGGAGCAAATAAGCAACAAAAATATAAACTAGTGGGTGCCCAAACAGTAGCATCACTAAATCTGCCGACCCAAAGCTTCCACTTCGAAGACGTCGTGAAACGTTTCAATTATTTGAAAAATCTCCCACTGCCTAGCTATCACAATGCTACTCCAAGAATTTTGATAGGCGTGGATAACCTACAGTTGGCAGTACCTCTCAAAATAAGAGAAGGAAATGGATTCGGACCGGTGGCCACCAAAACTAGGCTTGGATGGTGCGTCTACGGAAACGAGAAGCAAAGTCACATGGACGCTTATAATTTTCACATCTGCGGCTGTAGCATCAACGAGGAACTTCATGAAACTGTGAAACAATTCTTCACGATCGAAGAAGTTGGACTGTCAAAACCCATTAAATCTGCCGATGACAACCGAGCGGAAGGACTTCTTCAGAGTACGACCAAACGAGTGGGTGAAAGATACGAGACAGGGTTACTGTGGCGCACCGATCACGTTGAGCTGCCTGATAGCTATCCAATGGCTGTCAGTAGAATGAAGTGCTTAGAGCGGAGAATGGACAAGCAGCCGAGCCTGAAACTGACAATTCATCAGAAGATTAAGGAGTACATAAAAAAGGGCTACGCCCACGCGTTAACAAAAGATGAGATGGCCACTGCAGATCCAAGGAGGGTATGGTATCTTCCACTAGGGGCAGTTACAAATCCGAAGAAACCAGATAAAGTGCGAATCATCTGGGACGCAGCAGCGAAGACGGATGGTGTTTCTTTGAACAGCCATCTCATGAAGGGACCTGACCAACTAACATTGTTGCCTTCTGTACTATTCCGCTTCCGACAGTTTGGCGTAGCAGTAAGCGCCGACATTCAAGAGATGTTCCACCAAATACTAATAAATCCAGATGACAAACAGTCTCAGCGATTCCTGTTTCGGTTCGACACTGGCCAAGCTCCTACGGTATACGTCATGGATGTGGCCACATTTGGAGCAACCTGCTCACCTGCTTCCGCACAGTTCATAAAGAACTTAAATGCTAAAGAATATTCATTGCAATATCCTCTGGCAACTCAGCGTATAATCGACAACCACTATGTCGATGACTATTTGGATAGTTTTGGGGATTCCGAAGAAGCAAAAAAGATCGCGGGAGAGGTACGGTTAGTCCATCGTAACGGTGGATTCAATCTTCGGAACTGGAATGCCAACAGCGATGCGGTACTGAAGTTTTTAGGAGAACAGTCTATTGTAGAAGCTAGGAACATCAATCTGGCCGATAAGGATCATGCAGAGCGAGTTCTCGGCATGTTATGGACACCTAAATCCGACGAGCTACTATTTTCGACCCGAATGAGTGACGAGGTTGCTACCCTAATAGGAACCTCTATCCGACCAACGAAGCGCCAGGTGCTACGCTGTGTGATGTCATTGTTTGACCCATTAGGACTGTTGGCCACGTTTCTTATTCATGGGAAGGTATTAATACAAGAGCTATGGCGGACCGGAATCGATTGGGATGGTCAAATAGCAGATCTAGAATTCAAGCGATGGCGCGATTGGGTTAAAATGATTCAGTTCAGACACTATTCGAATTCCGCGATGCTATTTTGTATCTGCTACGTATCTAACATACAAGAACGCTCAAATCCATGTTTTTGTTGATGCTAGTCCAGTCGCATACTGCTGCGTCATCTACTTTCGTGTGATGGGCATCGAAGGGTATGGACGATGCTCATTGGTTGCTGCGAAGTCGAAAGTGGCTCCATTGAAGCCCATGTCCATTCCGAGGCTGGAGCTACAGGGATGCGTGCTCGGCGCGAGGATGTTGAAATTCGTTCAAGATAATCACTCTCTTAACATAACGAAGCGATATTTGTGGACCGACAGCACAACAGCTCTTTCATGGATCCGATCCGACCCCAGGAACTATCGCCCTTTCGTTGGCCATCGAGTAGTTGAAGTTTTGGAGTCTACATCCGTAGATGAGTGGAAATACGTCCCGTCGACATTAAATCCGGCAGATGAAGGAACCAAGTGGGGTACAGGCCCCTATTTCAGCCACGACAGTAAATGGTTTGGAGGACCAGAGAATACTGGCCAATTACACCCTCTACAATTGAAAAGGAGAGAGGGGAGTTGCGTGCTTCTGTAATGTATCATCATGTGATCGAACCTATAATTCAGTTCGACCGATTCTCACGATTCGAAAAGCTTCATCGCACCGTAGCTTATGCCTTACGATTCATGAACAACCTGAAGTCCAAGCCTAATAAAGTAGTGGGCGTATTGCAGCAACAGGAACTCGATGTCGCAGAAGCCGCTATCATGAAGCAGGTACAGTGGATGTCGTTCCCTGAAGAAATGACTATTCTTACAAGAAGAAGTTCATCGGAGGAGAGCAAAGTAGAACACATACCGAAGACCAGTAAATTACACCATCTCGTACCGACATTAGACGAGAGAGGAGTTATGAGACAAAATGGGCGCATTGGATTAGCTAAACAGGCCTCGTACAACCAACGGAACCCCGTAATTCTGCCAAAGGATAGTATTGTAACCACACTGTTGGTAGATAAGTACCACAGAGCGTACAAGCACGCGAACCCGGAAACCGTAGTGAATGAAATCCGCCAACATTTCGAAATACCACGACTACGAACGACTGTGAGAAAATGCGGGCGTCAATGTTTGATCTGTAAATTTCGAAAGGCCCAACCGTCAACTCCACCGATGGCTCCCCTACCGGCGGCCCGACTTGCCGCGTATTGCCTATATAGACTACTTCGGTCCGGTTTTAGTGAAGCAAGGTAGATCAACAGGTGGATAGCACTCTTTACGCGTCTTACCGTGCGTGCTGTTCATCTGGAAGTAGTCAACAGTTTAACAACGTCGTCCTGTGTTTCAGCTGTACGAAGGTTCATAGGTCGGCGAGGAACACCAGTAGAGCTCTACAGCGACAATGGCACGAATTTCCAAGGTGCTGAACGACTATTACGGGAACAGATCGAGAGCGGGTTGTCATCAACTTTTACAAGCGAAAAAAACGAAATGGCTGTTCATTCCCCCGGGGGCCCCACACATGGGAGGCGCCTGGGAAAGGATGGTGCAATCTGTAAAATCTGCTTTAGGCGAGGCCTATGGGGATGGGAAGCTCGACGATGAGGGTTTGAGTACACTGATAGTTGAGGCTGAGAGTGTAGTAAATACTAGGCCGTTGACGTACCTACCTTTATACTCAGAGGAATCGGAGGCATTAACTCCCAACCACTTTCTACTCGGGAGTTCGAGTGGAATAAAAGTACCGGGACGTGACGTAGCTGCTCAATCTGTAAATCTTCAGCGTACATTCGCTTCCATTCAAGACCATTTGGATACTTTCTGGCGACGATGGCTGCGTGAATATCTACCTGTCATTCGACGGCAACCAAAGTGGTTCTCAAATGCAGCCAGGACAATTGTAGAAGGAGATCTCGTTCTCATCGTAAACGAAGGCAAACGGAGTGAGTGGATCAGAGGACGTGTGGAGCATGCCATTCGGGGACTGGACGGTCAAGTTCGGCAAGCCATCCTGCGGACCGCGAACGGAACATTGCGGAGACCGGTGACTAAGCTAGCCTTGCTAGATGTTGAAAAGGAAAGTGCAGTCTTAACAAATGAGAAGATGCACCCGGTGGAGGATGTTGCCGCAAGTCTATTCGCACCAGCACTGAAAGGGTGAACGAGAAGTGACCACAGTGGACAAAGAACGTCATTGCCGCCGTCACCGAGTGACCGATTGTTCCACTGTCATGCATGGTAGAGCGTTGTCGTTAGAGGAGAAATTTCGCATATCATTGTTTTCTGAGCTAGATGTGATTCTATACAGTGAATATCAACTTAATCGATTATATATTCTTGCTTGCTATTTCCAACTTTCAACTTAAACCATAAATATGTAAGTGATGAGAACAAACTCAAATTGGATTGATTAATTACTCAAAACCTATTTTCCAATCAGCTACCTTAGACGAGATAGTTCATGTCTGCAGATTGTTGCTAAGAACTTAACCCTATACGAGCGTAAGAAGCACTAAATTGTAAGTCGCATTCATTTATCTTGTTTAAGTCAATCCTAATTAGATTAACCGTTTATAGCTTTGAAGCATCCCGAATTATATACTCTGCTATCAAACTTCAGTGCATGGGTTTTCTTACTGCAACAGCAGATGTTCTGGAGTACAGATCAATTGGTCTACCAGATCAACCGCAGTTCGTATCAAACCGAAATCAACCCAGCATGTCCATAGAAGCCCTCAGAGCCCTTACGTGTTATATGCAGCTCAAATTAGTTCAATGCAGATGATCTAGGTTCTCCAAATTGTTTTATCTATAATTGAAAATATCTATAATTGAAAAGGTCAATAGGATTTTATTAGAATGTTTTTCCAAAAACTTGCAATTCCTGTGTGATAATGTATAGACTGTAATTGCAATTTTCTAGCAAGCAATTTCAGAGTCAAAACCGGGGTTTACTAGTGACTGAATTACTGAATTCTTCGGATGTTCTCAAGAATTCCTGGTGAATTAACTTCTGCCCTTTTTCGTAAGTAATTCTTCAGGAAATACCACCAAGATTTTTTCAAAAAATTAAGAGTAATTTCAGAAATTCCTATAGAAACTCTTTCTAAAAATTATTTCAGGTATTCCTTCGAATACTATCGGAAATTCTATTCCCTCGGATTTTTTTTCAGCAAGAATTCCTTTTCTTTTTTGGACAAAAGTTTCCTCCTTTCCTTCAGAAGAGTGGCTGTGCGATTTGCGACGTCCATCGTCTAAACCCATGTGCTAGGAAGTGTGGGTTCGATTCCCGCCCCGGTAATGAGGAAACTTTTCGTGATCGAAAAAATATCCACTGTTCCACTGGGTGTTATGTGTCCTGTCCGTTGTCTCATCCTAGGTGTTTAGTATTCAGTCTGTAAGACTTCTGGTCGAAGACGGTGTTCCTGTCTTAAAAAAAATCGGAATCACAATTTCATTTATTTTTTTTAATTACCTTTTTAAAAGACAGGGACACCGTCTTCGACCATAGATAGGTCGTACAGACTGAACACTTAACACCTAGACAACGGACAGCACAAATAACACCCAGTGGACCAGTGGAGAATTTTTCGATCACGAAAAGTTTCCTCCTTACAGGGGCGGGAATCGAACCCACGCTCCATAGCCCATGCGTCTAGACGATTGACGTCGCTAACCGCACGGCCACGAAGCCCACTTATATATCCTCGAAATTCCTTCAGAAAATCCTTCGGAATTTCTTATAGGAATTCCTTCAAGAATTCCTTTACAAATTTTTCTAAGAATTTCTTCAGAAATTCATTTAGAAATTCCTTAGGAATACTTTAATGGGATCCATCAGATCCATCATGGGATTCCTACGGAAAACCCTTCAGAAATTCCTTTAAGAATGTCTACGAAAATTGTTTCAGGAAAATCTTCCGAAATTCTTTAAGCAAAATTTATTTAAAAGTTTCTTTATGAATTCCATTGTAAATTGCCTTAAGATTTTCTGCAGAAATTGAATTTGGAACTCCTCCAATTTTTTTAAAGAAATTGCATCAACAATTATTGAAGGATACTCTCAAACAAATGCTTCCAGTAATTGCTCAGAAAATCCCTTCCGAAACTCTAGTAAGAAATTCTTGGAATTCCTTTGAAATTTCACTTTGGAATTTCTTCAAAAATTCTTTAAGGAATCCTTTGGAAATTATTTAAAAGAGCTCCTTCGAAAATTTCATCTGGAAATTCCTTCCGTTAGAAACCTAAACGAAAATTCCTTTAGGATTACCTATTTCATTCTTTAAAAAAATTCCGGAAAAAAATCTCCAACAAAATATCCGGGATAACTCCAGCAGGAATTTCATATGGTTTTACTAATAGAAAAAGAAAGTTCCGAAAGAGTTTTTCGAAGAATCTACGAAGGCTCTCCCAGAGGATTTTCCGAAGGAATCCCAGGAGGAATGACAAAAAACAAAGGGGTTAGATTCTAAATTATCTCTGGAGGGAATTCCTGAAGTGGAAAGAAATTTTGAAGGATTCTAAGAATAAATTCCTGGAGAAAATTCTGAATGAATTATCGAAGAAATTACGAAGTTACTTCGAGTTACCAGTATGAAACCAGGAGAAATCAATTGATGGAATTCCAATTGGATATTCCAGTTACTGCCAGAATTTTCAATTTGAAGGTATAGGAGAGAAATGGAAACGGTGTGGAAATCCATTGTGTGTTCTGGTGATTTCTAGAACATGACAAATATAGAGAAAGAATACAAAGTAGGAGGATGTTGCGGAAGGTGACACCGTAGAAGAGCGCAGAGGACGGCCATTAAGAATGCCTTTATCGAATCAAGCGACAACAACCTGGGTGAGCTGTGCACTAGGGTGGTACAAAAAATCGATTTTGCTCCACAGCGCTCATCTGATTCTTCATCATGTGCTGAGTGTCTTCTGAAAATTTAAGCTCATTTGGATTAAAACTGATTTAGCGCAAGCCGTTTCATGTTTGCATGCAAATTAGTATGGGTAAATTTAATTTTTCATTATACCGATAATGGCGCTTCCCCATTAAGCGCAGGTTGAAAGAAAACCTATATAGCTAAAAGGAATACTCAAGACCTTTCACCCTGTGAAAACTGCATCTTAATTAATCGTTCCAATAATTAGTAATCGATTTTAATACACTAAACGGCTTGTGTTAAATTAGTTTTAACCCAAATGAGCTCAAATTTTCAGAGGACACTCAGAACATGATGAAGAATCAGATAAGCGCTGTGGAACAAAATCAATTTTTTGAACCACCCTACTGTGCACTCAGCGAAAGGATTGGATGACAGATGCAACCTGGCGGAAAATTGAGGTGCGTAGAAAGGCAAAGGCCGCGGTTGAGCGGGCAAGAACCAGAGCAGACAAGTACGAGTCCCGTCGAAGAAATTCGGCACTAGAGAAGAAACGAAGAGAGAAGCGACATGTCAGTTACTCACTGACCCAACTGATCAGCTGAAACAATGGTTCTAGAACTTCGAACAACTTCTTCAAGATCAACTATTCTGCAAGATCAGGGATACCGCGACTTTCCGGCCGACTGGATGCAAAGCGTCTTAGTGAAGGTCCGAAAAAAGGTATCTGACAGTGTGCGATAATTAGCGGGGCATTATTTTACTGTGCATTGTTCTCAAATTGGATACAGTTGAAAATAGACATGACTTTCCGACGGCAGCTTGCAGAATTCCGCCCCAGGTTCCATATCATTCTAGAGCATGTCAACGAATTCCAAGAGTCCCTATATCTGAGGTTCATTGACTATGAAAAAGCTTTCGATAGATGCAAGGGAGTTCCGTACGTCGCAGCGCAGTACGAAGCTTTTACGTGCAGAGTCCTGCATAACGGAGCTTTGTCTGACTCCATTCGATGTGTCGCTGGATTGAGGCAAGGATGTTTTCTATCTCCGCTACTGTTCCTCATCGTAGGATCGTAGATCATGGTAGGTGCGTTTGACCTTGTACCAAACAGTGGGATACTCTGGCAGCTTATTACTATGGAGCATCTAAATAATTTCGATTTGGAAGATGATATTACTCTACTAACGCACCAGCGCTCTGATATGCAGAGTTAGCTAAACGACCTGGCCGAAAACTCCTCTACGGCGTGTCTCACCATCAACGTCAACAAGAACAACATTCTCCAACTCTACGATAGCCGGCAGCCAGTTAGCGTCGGACAGTGGAAATAAGAAATAAATGGAAATAATCGACAAAGGATCACGGATCAAGAAAGCTACGGCTGCTTTTGCTGGTTTACGAAATGTATGGAGAACTAACTAGATTAGTCAATAAATTTGGAATATTCAACTCTAATGTGAAATCTGAGTTTTTATACGCCATTGAGACTTGGTATGTATCAGCAGAGATCACGCAGAAACTGCAAGTCTTCTTCAACCGATGTCTACGTTTTATAACTCGAGCCTGATGACCTCACAGCTGGATCTCGAATACTGAGCTCCATCGACGACGCCATCAAAAACCAATATCAATAAAAATTCGAGAGCGTAAATGGAGGTGGATCGAAATATATGTATCATCGTTCTAGCATAGCACAAAGATAGGACATAAGAACAGCATCAACAAGTTCATTGTTCTATCGCGTTACAGCACTCCAGGCAACACCTTCAGAATAAACCCGGATAAATTCACACCGTTATTGCACTCTTTTGTGGATCATTTTTACGCACCGTTGGTGATAGAAATCTTTCGTCTATATGCATCGAAGCGATATTCTATTCCAAATATGTTAACAACAGCCACACGGAAGGCGGAAGAGCGCATGCTGCATGCATGAAGTCAACAACACGTTTACGAGCTCATTGAATGAAAATCATATAGAATTTTAATTTGTAAAATAAACAAAAACCAATCTGTGCGGAAAAGCGAACTCCGGTGTCCAGCGACTAAAAAGACTGGAAGGTGATAATAATGCTGGCAAGAGCCATTGAGAAAGCTGCTACATAGATAACCCAGCCTGAAAGCTATCTCCCGAATACAGATCAATAATATTCATCCTCATTCTTGTTTAGGTTCGCAAGAACTTTCGTGTATAATTTTGGTTACTCTGCATTTTCGTTTGCATCATCAACACTAAATGTTTTTGTACGTACCGTTGTAATAAATTTTGAATTTACGTAAAAGTCACGGATACATATAATTGTATGTGGCAATTATACGGTATTGAATAATGTAGACTCTTTGGGAGCTCATAATATTTGACTAATTCGGATTCTCAAATAGCCTAGTCGGAGCAGGCACGGTATTAACATGCCTGAGGTGACGGGTGGTTCAGCAAGGAAAACTCTTCGGTTCGGACATTTTCTCTACTTCTCTGGACATTAAATATCTTTGTGTTATTAACTATGGGAGTTCATTTGGAATACTAAGTAGAGGTCCGGCTATGAGCTAATTCCCATTCAATAAACTTGCGAAAAAGCCTAGATCCTAGGCCCTAGAAAGGAGATGTAGACACTTACAATTTTGAACCGTCGTGACAAATCGTAGAACAGCTGCTTGACAGATTATGAACGACATTTTTATTAAAGAGAATTAAAATGTCAAAGTTAGTATGTCCAAAGTGATGAGAGTAGCCAGGATTTATTGAGCTAGAGAACACATCGAGATACAGAACATCCAGTAAGGAAGAGTTCACTGTAAATCATGAAAATCAAAATTCGAAAAAATTGGGTTTCATGTCCATGTTAACCTAAAAATATGTTTTCTATTTGCTCTCTTTGTGATGTCAGTCTATGCTCGGGTAGTCTACCTCTATCCGAGAAACCGGTGATCTACTTGAGCGGTTTTTGTTTATTTGGCACAAACCACGCGAGCACGTGCTAATGGGAAGAAAATGCACACAATGCAGCATGACTGGGAGCTTCCCTTTGGCACGCCAAAACCAGTTATGCAATTTCTTCCCTACGTTTTTTTTTTTCAAATGCACCGCGACTAGTTCCTATTCTATGCCCTTGCCTTTTGTTGCATTCAGATGAATATTTGCTTTCCCGTAATACATGCGATTTGAAATTCAAACCATCACGTGCTAATGCGTCGGCCAGGCCGTTCAAGAGAGTCCGCGAGTCATGCATCTTAATACTGGCGGCTAGTCGAAGAGATGTTCATGTTTACTGTTAATTGGGCTAGACTGATTACTAAATACGTTCAAAAATGTGAACCTGATGATAAATAGGATTGGAATAGAATTACAATAAAATGAATCACTCCAACAAATGAAAAACAATACTATATAATGGTTTATACACAGAATTTTGTATTTACGCGACTCACTCGTACGATTGAATGTGTAACTTCACTTTACCACCAACATTCATGCAACAAATTCGCAAAACGTTCAAAATTATTCTAAGGAAATTCAAATAACAAATAATATGCTGTACGCGTTTCAGATAATCGCAAAATCGAGAAAACGAATTCTGCGTACTTTCTAACTCTCGAAAATGTTCCAACACTCAAAAAAACGTTCTCAATATCGGTGTATCAAGTTCTAACACTACAAAGCTGATAATAATGATCACAATACAGGTTGTAGAAAAAGTGTTCTCTGTGTGCGAATTGTATTTCATTTTGGGTTTTTATAAACTATTTACTGTTGAATTTAATTATGTTAACAATACTGTCAACGGGCTCTTAAATTCACGTGTAGTATTTTTAACAAATAATCATTGACATATTGGTTACATACATATTTCGAATATATTATAATAAATCTATATAAAAACCAACTTATGTATGCATGTATGTTAGCTAACTTCTTCTGAGCCAATTGACTGATATCAACAAAATTTGGTACACACATTATCTATACTGAGGAGAAGATCACAGTGGGTGGGAACTTATTCAATCAAAAATAATCTTCTTCAGGACCCTCCTAAGCCGTGCGGTAAGATGCGCGGCTACAAAGCAATACCATGCTGAGGGTGGCTGGGTTCGATTCCCGGTGCCGGTCTAGGCAATTTTCGGCTTGGAAATTGTCTCGACTTCTCTGGGCATAAAAGTATCATCGTGTTAGCCTCATGATATACGAATGCAAAAATGGTAACTTGGCTTAGAAACATCGCAGCCAACTGTGGAAGTGCTTAATGAACACTAAGCTGCGAGGCGGCTCTGTCCCAGTGTGGGGATGTAATGCCAATAAGAAGAAGAAGAAGAAGTAATCTTCTTCAGCTAAATACTAGCTTATTTAGCTTAAATTGTTTCTTGGGATGCTTATGGAGTAGGTAGAAGAGCCATTGGGAAATTCGGGAAGGTGTAGGAGAGGGGTATTGTTTAGAAAACGAACATTTCAATGTAACTTCTAAGCCCCTTGACCAATTTCAACAAATTTCGGTACAAATATTCTTTCTCCATGGAGACATGGAGATTATAGGCAGTAGGAATGTTATTGGGGAAGGGTGTTTTTTCACAAAATGAATCATTTAAAGAAGGAAACACATGAAGCGATCTGAAGAAAGGAAAAATGTAGAAAAAAGAAGGAAAATGTAAGAAGAAGGCTACATATGCATGAAAAAATAATAGTAAAAGAAGATTAATGAAGGAAAAAAGAACAAGGATCAAAGATAAAGGCTGAGAGCAAAAAAAAAGAAGGAATATAATTGGGTAGAGCGTAAAGAAAGGAGGCATATAGAAGAAGAAGTTATAAAGTGGAAGGAAGAAAAAATATGTATGAAAGGAAAAGAAATTAAGAAGAAAGGAAAGCGAAATGAAAAAAGAACCTATGTGTTATTCACTCGAGAACTGAATTTTAAACATTTTGAAATATTAAGTCAAACGGCATTTTACTAAGCATTTCACCTAAAACCAAGTTGGATAGAACCGGAACAGTTATCATAGTCAAGAACAGATCACAGTGGGCACATCGTATTGAATCTATGTATTAATCTATCTTTCAATAAATATTACACTATATAACCTATGTATTGTCAGATTTTCTGGATATGATACACTGCGCGGCGTTTGTAATGTTCCCAAATGAGTACTTGCACAAAACTTCACGCGGCGAATGACTGTCGAAAGGTACGGCCGCGCCAAACGATACACCGCAATGCTATTCACCCGTAAGATTCAAGTAAACGGGGTGCAGAAAGCCCGGCGGTACCTTTCATGAAGGATTCGCCGTGTGCAATTTTGAGAAAATCAGTCAATATGTGGATTCCATGCATGCTTCAGCATTGGACATTTTAATTGCATAATTTACATTTTAATCGCGAGCAAAGCCAGGTACATATAGCTTGAATTAAATAAATATGAATTCTGGTGGATGTATTTCTTCTTTTGTTTTTTATCTTGCCCATCCCTAAAAGCAACTACCGATACTAGTCTCGCTAGGGTGATTAATTACCTTCTGGCGTTAAACCGGTGGACGCACCATAAGCGCATAATATGTGTTCTGGATTTTCTGCAAGAATGGTAACGTTACTGAACTGGGTGAGCTTTGGATTTGCAGCACCGCGCGCTCAAATGGGCAAGGTAGATATATCCGCACTGCAATCGCATCTTGGCGAGGTCTCTTTGACGGTACAACCGCCGGTATTTTATTCGGACCAGTGCATTCTGATTGTTCCGCTGTTCCTTCAAATACCGTTTTCATCCGACGGATAAGTAATGTCCATCAAGAATGTATTAATATGTTGGCCCTTATTCTGCTGGCTAATGAGCACCACGAGTCGTGCGGGATCTTTTCTAGACCATACAAATTGCACTGATACAATTCATATTACACGTAAGGCCTAATCACGTAAACTGAGTGATGTGGTGGTCAACGGTTTTTAGCGGAATCTCTAGAAGTCTAGCAGCAGTCTTGTATTTGAATGGTATCATTGGAGCCTTGGCGCATTAGAACAAACAGGATTGAGAATACAAATTAATTTGTATTTGTCAATACCTACTGCCGTAATCTGAAAAAGTGACTTATACGTCATTTTCAAAAAATGGTGCTAACGAGTAGTACTCACCGAGCTCTTTAAAAGAAAAATGGAAAACATGTAGGTTGTAATTTGGTGCATACGACACTTCTTCAGATTATGGCATAATAGTGCTCATTTATTGATACATTGAGTTAGGGGATGGTCAAATTGAATAACTAGTGAACAGTAACTGTAGATTTGAACAGAATTTTCCATTAAAAAATCAAATTAATAATAAATAATTGCAAAATGTTTAACAAAATAAATATTTTTTCCACAAACAATCAAGAAAAAGCAAAAACATATTAGATTTTTCAAAACTTCCCGTTTTTTAAAAGTGTTAATTGTGCATGGAAAATTTACTCAATTGTATTGCTTTTTTCTTTTTTAATAGAAATTATCTCTCGTACAACTTTGTTGTACGAGAAAGGCGCAAAAAAGGGGGAGCCTCGACTGGTGATTTCAGGCGCATTTCGTTGTGTAATATGGGATACAAAATATACGCGACATGGCTGAGAGAGCGGAAACGACCCATTATGGAGGGGTTAAGCATCGCTTCCATACCAAATTTATTTAAAAAAATCTTTAAAAATGAACTGTTTATCTTTTTCACATTGCGGCTGTCGAATAGGGTGCTCTTTTAACTCTAGTTTCGTAAACATTAGGTCAATTTCGCTAAACTTATGTTGTTTTGTTTTTATTACAATAAAACAAACTACCGCAATAATGGGACTCTGCTGCCTATCCTTGCCATATTTTTTGAAGGTCTGCCCTTTTGTTGCGATGTCTCCTGTATTTCTTATGGAGAGCGATACCACAACAATAGGACCTTAGCACTACCGCAATAATAGGCTCAAGGGACTCAATTTTTTAAGGAAAAATGTTGATTTTTCATCATTTTGAATGAAATTTTGTTAAACAAAAGGTGTTCTAGTGGTTAATTCGAAAGGTTTTAACGGATCCACAATTGTTTCTGATGCTGTTATACACAGAATGGACTATTTTTACACTACCGCAACATTAGGACATACCACAACGATAGGACGTTTTACCCTATCTTGATTGTAGGCGATAACGGATACCTAGAAGATGATATAAATAATATGAATTGTGGAATATATCAATATATCAAAAATCAGCACTGATATTATTCCGAACAATTTGACTTAATATGTCAATTTCAACATATTTGTAGTTCTCTGCTAAAATTTCAGCTCAATCGGTCATCGGCCTTTGCTGTTATTATTTCGAACACCACTATAGATCGACGGACGACCAAATTTTATAAAGAAGAGTAACTGAAGAACGAGAGAATGCAGGAAAAATTAAGCTCATAGCATCAATAGACCTAAAGGAAGCCTTTGATAGGATCGAACTGCACAGTATAAATGATATTTTATAATGAATGTACCACATGATGATATATGAAGAATCTGCAACGCTGTCCAACACTTCTGAATGATGAACGCTTGAAACTACCCATAGTGCTGGCCGTCGCAGACGACATTCTTATTTTAACAAAATCCAAGGAATAGTCGGAAACCATTTTGAGATTTCTGGAAGTAAAAGCATTAATAAAAGTTTAGAAATTATTGCAAAAAAAAAGCTGAATTGTGATCCGATTCCGAGAACCTATGAGTGACCGTAACATACCGGACGAAATGCAGTTGAATAATGACATTTTTCTATTTGAATACACAATTAACACTAAGCATTGTGTTAATCGACCAGTAACCACAAAACAGAGTTGCAAAGATACAATGAAAACTGCAAAGGTTTCAATAGAATTTATGGAGTGATACAATCCTCCATGGAGTTTCGGTAAACTTGTATGCAAAATTGTAATATGCCCTGCTATAACATATGGAATTGAAACAGAGACTATTCTGAAGGGTAACAGTATGTTTCAACAGATTATCAACGGCCAGATACGAACACAAAGGCGTAGCCAGAGGGGGGCATGGGGAGGGCCGTCGCCCCCCCCCTAAATGGTGGTAAGATTGAACGGGGACTGGAATGAATTCCCTTAACATGTGCACTTTACAATACAATCATATTCAGAAATAGGTGCACCCAAAAAACAAATCTGACAATTATTGTATAAAATCTGGCCATATACAATTCTGTAAGCTTTTTATACAAATATTGTATTTAAATAATACAAATCTGTATTATTTCAATACCACAATTGTATTAAAATCTTCCGAAATTGTATATGCCCAATTATTATACACTTTCTGTAAGGTTCTTATGAAGCTGTATTAAAATCAGCCATCCGCTGGTTGGGTGTGGTTGAAATTCAAGAGATTTCCAAAAACTTATTAGGGTATCCATTATCCATAATTCATGTGAAAGTTCAAAACAACTCGAAACATTTCGGGGTCATAAATTCTCCCTAAAATTCTTCTAGAAGCTCCCCTGGGAACTTCTTAATTCCTCCGGGAAATTATCCACAAATTACTTTTGAAAATCGTTCGAAAATCCTTCTCATGTAATTGTAATTCCTTTTTATCTAGAAACCCCTCACAAGATTTTTTTTAGGGAATTCATGAGGAAATTCCTTGAAGATTTTTTACTTCTTTCTAAGTTTTACTTCTAGACATTTCTTCGGCTATTCTTACAGCAAAATCTCCGGCATTTCTTCTGGAATGTATTCGAGAGTTCCTTCAAGAATACATACGGAATTTCATCCCGAAATTCCACCAGAAGTTTCTTCAAAAATGTATGACAAAAATTCTCCGATTTCACTCCATAATTTCACTTGTAAATCTATAAGAAATTCTTTCGGAAATTCTTCAAGAAACTTCTTCAGGCATTTCTCCAGGAGCTCTCCCTTTAATTCCTCCGGGATAAAACCGCCATAAACTTAATAGCAAAATCCTCTGGGATTTCAATTTAGAATTCTTTTCGCAATTACTTCAGAATATCCTTCACGAATTCCTCTACAAATTTTTTTGAGAATTTTTCCAGGAGTTCGTCCAAGTATTTCTCCGGAAATTCTTCCAGGTATTTTTCCGGGAATTCCTTCAGGTACTTCTCCAGGAATTCCATCTGGAATTACTCCGGGAATTTTTTCGCAGAATTATCCTAGAATTCTTTCCGGACTTCACTCGGAATATACTCCAGAATTTCATTCGGAATTTAATTTGAAAGTTCCTCCAGGACATCTTCCATTGAGTTCTTCCAGGAATTTCTTCAGAACAAACGCCCGGGAATGCATCCAGTAATTTTGTCAGCAATTCATTTGGGAATACTTTCAGGATTTCATCTGGGAATTTCGGTATTAATTCCTCCTGGTATTTTATTCGGGAATTACTTCTGATATTTCTCCGGAAATTCCTTCAGGAACTTCTCCAAGAATTATTTCAGGACTTCTTTGTGGGAGTACCTCCGGGAGCTCCTCCTGGAGTTTTACCAAGCGTTCCTCCGGGAGTCCCTCCAGGAACTTCACAGGGAATTCCTGGATTCGAGGTGAGCCAGCCTTGGACTGAAAACTTCTCAAATAAAGATAATAATAATATTTAAGGTTATGGCTTTCAGTCTTCTTATGCTCAAAAACGGGTTTTACGTTTTTATCCGACGTTTCGGTTACCCATATTGTACCTTTATCAAGAAGATAACTAAGTTCGGTTTTATTGTTACATTGTCTTAGCATTTCCTAATAAAATGGGACTTAGTTAACTTAGCAACTTAGAATTCCTCTGATAATTTCTACGGGAATTTTCCCGGATGTTCCTCCGGAAATTACTCTGGGAGTTGCTCTTCTGAGGTGTATCTCCCGGAGAAGTTCCCGAAGGAACTGCCGGAGGAGCTCCCGTAAGAACTCTCGAAAAAATTTCAGGAGGAACTCCTAGAAGAATTCCTAGAGGACCTCCCCCACATAAACTATCGGAAGAACTTCTTTCTGAAGAAAGCTTAAATGATTTCTTGAAAAAAGCCTTAATGATTTCCTGGATGAGCTACTGGTGGAACTCTCGGAGGAATTCTTGTAGGAACTTCCGGAGGAATTTCTGAAGAAACTCCCGGGAGAATTTTTAAAGGAACCCCCGGAGGAAATGCTAGTGAAACTATCAGAAGAATCCTCGGAAAAAATCGTGGAAAATTCATCTTATAGACAAAACTCGTGTAGCTGAAACCTTTGTAGGGGTATATAGCTGGACCATCGTCATCGTCAGAGGACATCCCGGAGAATTCCCTGAGGAGCTCCCAGAGAAATTCTCGGAGGAGCTTCTGGGTGGATTTCTATATAAATTCCTGAAGAAAACTAAATGAATTCCAGAAAGAAAGCCTGAATGAATTCCCAGAGTAAATTCTGGAGAATTTCCCGGAAGAATTTTCAGAGGAACCCCCGTAGAAACTGCCGATAGAACTACTGTAATGATTCTCGGAGGAAAGCCTGGAGGAACTCTTGGAGGAACTGCCGGTGGAATTTAAGAAAAAACGACGACAAAGAAATACAAAAAGTCCAAGTTGGTACAATAGGCAAATAAAAAAATTGAAAAATCGCAAACAAAAAGCACATAAAATCTACAAGAAAGAAGAGAGTGATCAAAACTTAGCGAAATATTTGGAAATCTGCGACCAACTGAATCTAGCCATCAGTAATGCACTTGAAAAATATAATTCAAAAATTGAGCTTGAAATAAAGTCCTGTCCAAAACAACTTTTTCAATTACGTAAAAACAAAATTAAAACCAGACAATTTCCCATCTGTAATGCACCTCGACGAAAATGTTGGCGATAGCTCGGAAAAAAACTGTAATTTATTTGCCAATTTTTTCAAAGACATCTATACTACATTTTCGGAAGAAGATCGCGATCGCGATTATTTTGCGTTTTATCCAGAATTTTCCAGAGATGTTGGTGTAAATCAAATTCAAGTCCAGGAAATTTTCAACGCTCTAATGAACTTGGATGCTTCGAAGGGACCTGGCCCTGACACGATCCCACCAGTATTTATTAAAAATTAGCAAAAGAACTCACTACTCCTCTATATTGGCTTTTCAATAAGTCTCTGGAATCTGGAATCTTCCCAAAAATATGGAAAAGCTCTTTTCTAGTACCAATATTTAAATCTGGTCGAAAATCAGACGTACGTAATTATCGTGGCATAGCCCTTATCTCTTGCATTCCAAAACTTTTCGAGGCAATTGTCAACGAGAAGCTATTTTTGCAAATCAAAAACAGAGTAACTGACACACAACACGGCTTTTTAAAGGTCGCTCGACCTCAACAAATCTCCTTCAATTCGTAGATTTTTCATTGAATGCAATGGATAACGGCAACCATGTAGAAGCTCTATATACGGACTTTAGCAAGGCATTCGATCGCATTGATATACCGATGCTGCTTTTTAAACTACACAAAATTGGAATTGAACCACGACTCCTGAAATGGCTTGAATCATACCTAACTGACCGCCAACAAATTATCAAATTTAATGGACACAAATCAAAACCAATTCAAGTCACTTCGGGAGTCCCTCAAGGCTCTCATTTGGGCCCTCTTCTTTTTATCTTGTACGTAAACGACATTTCCTTCATTCTGAAAAACATTAAAGTGTTAATTTATGCCGATGATATGAAGCTCTTTATGGAAATAAGAAATGAAGTCGACATCAATGTATTCCGCAATGAAATAGACAAATTCTACATATGGTGCAAGAAAAGCCTATTAGAACTGAATGTAAAGAAATGCAACTTAATATCAAAAACCAAACATTTCAATCGCATTAGGGAATCAGAATGTGGAGAAATGTGAAAGAGTAAGGGACTTAGGAGTAATCTTAGACTCTAAACTTTCTTTCGTAGACCACTACAACACAATCATTCACAGGGCTAATATAATAACATGCTAGGGTTCATAAAGCGTTTCTGCTATAACTTTCATGACCCATATACAATTAAAACACTTTATGTAGCTTATGTTAGATCAATAATGGAATATTGCAGTATTGTATGGTCTCCTTTCTCAATCACGCACGAAGAGAGATTAGAATCTGTACAAAAGCAATTTTTACTATTTGCTCTTCGTAAATTAGGTTGGACATCATTTCCACTCCCATCATACAAAGCACGCTGCATGCTTATTGACATACAGACTTTGAAAGAGCGGCGTGAAATAGCAATGGTTTCCTTCGTAAATGATATCGTTTCGCAACTTGTTGATTCACCTGAAATCTTATCAAAATTCCACTTTTATATTCCTTCAAGGCAACTTCGTAATCGCACCTTATTTATAACAAACTATCATCGAACAAATTATGCCAAATTTGGACCTTTGAATCGAATAATGAACATTTACAATCAACACTGCGAAGCTATCGACTTTACAATGTCTCGGCAGAATCTTAAAACATATTTTAATAGAATTCGAAATCGCAACACATAAGACAAAAGATATAACATTTTTTATCTGTCCTATTTAATCTCGAGTTAATTTTTTATTATAAATATATGGTAAATACTTCACAATTTATGTATATTAGCATTAAGAAATGAAAAAAATATGTATATTTATATGTACTAGTCTACGACGGTTGACGAAATTAATAAATAAAAGTATCTTGTGTAACAATTCTGACAGCATTCCTGGAAGAATTCCCGGAGGAGTTTTTGGAGAAACTCCTGGAGGATCTCCCAGTGGAAATCTTGATGTTTTCCCAGGAATTCTTTCAGGATTACTTTGGTAATTATTCTAGGAATTCCTCAGAAAATTTCATGTTTGGTATAATTTCTGTTTAAATGTTCGGTGAAATTCCAGGAGAAATTCATTGAAATCTTCACAAGAAATTATTTGAAACTTTCAGGGAAAATTTTATGGAATTTACACAAGAAATTCGAAGATTTTTTGCGAAATTCCCAGGAATGTTTACTGGCAGCTCTGCGGAATTTCCACGGAATATTCTTAGGAACTTCACGGTGCAATTTTTCAGAATTTTTTATGAGAAACAGCACGAAGAATTATCTGAAGAATTTCCTGCAGAACTTATAAAGGAACTCGTGGAAGATTTCTTGGAGTAAATAATGGCGTGAAATAGCAATGGTTTCCTTCGTAAATGATATCGTTTCGCAACTTGTTGATTCACCTGAAATCTTATCAAAATTCAACTTTTATATTCCTTCAAGGCAACTTCGTAATCGCACCTTATTTATAACAAACTATCATCGAACAAATTATGCCAAATTTGGACCTTTGAATCGAATAATGAACATTTACAATCAACACTGCGAAGCTATCGACTTTACAATGTCTCGGCAGAATCTTAAAACATATTTTAATAGAATTCGAAATCGCAACACATAGGGTAACGGCTGTATTTTGGACCGGGCTCATATTTTGGACCACCTAGCTGAATTTTGCTTTTATATCACACAAAACTAAATAAAACACGCAACATTTAAGTTTTATTGCAAAAAGAAACTATCCATAAAGTATCTCCTACATTTGTTTCTTATAAAATATAGCCATTATTAAGAAAATTTTCATGTATTTACCCATTCTGGCTGGATTAGACCAAAACCAAGACGACATGGTAGAATTGAATTCAATTTTCAAAAGCTGTAAGTTTATTTGTACATAGATTTAAAACATGTGAATGATGTTGTTGACTTATTAGAACCTAATTGAAGCAGTTTCAGACCTGGAGCAAAACATTGTAAGTTTAAAAACAGTATTCTGAGGCATGACCAAAATAGGTTCATTTTTCATTTATCCGAACATATTTTCGACATATCTTCTTTTTAGTTCCTAGATCTCTAAAATTTTGCCTTTTTGCTACCAGAGGTGAGCCAGCCAGCCTCTTGAATGATGACAATAATAATAATAACTTTTGTTTTTACCAACCATTTATTTCTCTAAAAACAAACATTTCATAAACTACTGTTCATACCGCATTTATAAATTACCGTTCATTGATGTAAGCCCTAGAAAAATGTCTATTAAACCAACATGTAACTGTTTTCATTATTTCCATACGAAAATAGTTAAGAAAGCTCCATGACAAGAACCAAACTTTGCTAGAGCTCTCCGTCCGTGCTGCTTGCCAATGCAACAGAGTTCCGTGTTCTACGATTATGTTTCGTTTGGAAAAAGAATGTGCAAGGAGCAAGTAAGAACCGGGCAACCCACTACTATCAATGACGCATATGCAACACGTTTGTTTTGCTTTGATGAAGCTGTTCCGAGTGGTACTGCAATTGATATTAGTTTCAATACCCTTAGCTAGTAGATATTGTTCTAAGCTTTTGAGTGCTTATAAAAATGTATTGCTTAACACGGACTTTAAGGATGGAACGCCGAAAGTGATGGAGGTCGCTAATTTAATCTAATAGTAACATAACTTTGCAAGCAATACACAATTATTCGAGTGGTCCAAAATATGTGCAATAGGTGGTCCAAAATAAAAACAGGTGGTCCAAAATTAAATCTAACATATCTTCAGAATTTACGATAGTTTGGTTCTTTCGGTGGGATTTACAAACATTTTTACCTACACATCCTAACTAGCATTCACCACTTTTTAGTTGCATAGGGAATTAATCAAGCATTATTACAAAATCTAGCTTTTATTCGAAACATTGTTTGGCCATCTCCTAAAGTGGTCCAAAATACCTCCCTTACCCTAAGACAAAAGATATAACATTTTTTATCTGTACTATTTAATCTCTAGTTAATTTTTATTATAAATACCTATATGTTTAATATTTCACAATTTATGTATATTAGCATTAAGAAATGAAAAAATAAGTATACATATTTATATGTACTAGTCTACGACGGTTGACGAAATTAATAAATAAAAGTATCTTGTGTAACAATTCTGACAGCATTCCTGGAAGAATTCCCGGAGGAGTTTTTGGAGAAACTCCTGGAGGATCTCCCAGTGGAAATCTTGATGTTTTCCCAGGAATTCTTTCAGGATTACTTTGGTAATTATTCTAGGAATTCCTCAGAAAATTTCATGTTTGGTATAATTTCTGTTTAAATGTTCGGTGAAATTCCAGGAGAAATTCATTGAAATTTTCACAAGAAATTATTTGAAACTTTCAGGGAAAATTTTATGGAATTTACACAAGAAATTCGAAGATTTTTTGCGAAATTCCCAGGAATGTTTACTGGCAGCTCTGCGGAATTTCCACGGAATATTCTTAGGAACTTCACGGTGCAATTTTTCAGAATTTTTTATGAGAAACAGCACGTAATTATCTGAAGAATTTCCTGCAGAACTTATAAAGGAACTCGTGGAAGATTTCTTGGAGTAAATAATGGTGACATTTTTGGATTATTTCCTGGCGAAATTAATGGTGAAATTCATGAAGACATTGCCGAAGAAGTTGCTGGAGGCATTCCTAAAGAATTCCTGATAGAACTTCGGATAGAATGACTGGAGCAATTGTCGAACGAATTCCTGGAGGAAGCTTGCATATTGTTTTTTTCTGCCTATTTGATGAGCAATATTATTTCAGAGCGGATTTGTTTAGAAATTCAAATATCATTATTGTTGTTTAATAAGCGCACAACGCGAACGTTGCATTGTGGGCATAAATGCGTCACGTTAATTAGCGTTGCGTTCTAGTACAAAACGCTGACTTCAACGCCCAGCGCAACGTGCTATTGTGATCCAGCCTTTACTGTTGGTTGTGGATTTCGTTTCATAGTTTCTGGAATTTAGAAGGAAATAGTGCCAAGCACTAATATTCATGTGTTTTTATAAAACTACGAATTAGAAGACCCAAAAAAGTTGCCCCCCCCCCCTGCTCGAAATCCTGGCTACGCCCATGTACGAACACCAAATAGGGTAACAGGAGGTTATGTTAGCCTACACCCACCAGAGCCACCACCAGAGCTGCGATTAGCAAAATTTGTCGAACATAATGTCCATTCCGCTCGAGATTTTTAATTGCTTAAATAATATAAGAGATTGTGCACAGATTATTGTTGTTTTTGACCACATGGCGTTATAACCAGAAGTAAGCAAGACGTCTGGTAGAAAGATTTTGGTTAGAGCTTCAATAAATAAAGATTTACAACGAGAAATGTGCTCAATCACAGCATATTAGACTAAAGTTTGAACCATATATCCTAGTTCGAGAAATATGGGAACACTCGAGAAATGAACTTGCAAGAGAAGTTTCAGTAGCAAATCTTCTAGAAGGACAAACGGCTCTAGGACAACTAGACACCAGCGCATATGTTACCACCACCATACCTGTTACGAATGCAAAAATAGTAATCTAGCATAGAAACCTCGCAGTTAATAACTGTGGAAGTGCTTAATGAACACTAAGCTGCGAGGAGGCTCTGTCCCAGTGTGGGGATGTAATGCCAATAAGAAGAAGAAGAAACCACATCATAAATGTAGTTCAAACACAAAACTAACTAGGCTTACTATGCAGTGTCGTTGAAAATAATAGTGAGAATCAATTCACAATCACAATTAAGCCATAGGACGGGGACATCTCGTTTCAATAGCTCCGTTTACATTATTAGGTGATAATTGTTGAATCATTGGGAGTGACTTAACTAAGATAATTACTGGGCGGGGGGCCATAAGTGACGTAAAAAGAGGGCCGAGTGTATACCATTGCACCTCCTATCAAAATTTTGTTTTCGGAATGGCCACCTAGCCTAGAAAAACCTAGCACGACAGAGTATAAAAATCTCGTTATCAATTATAACGACTCCTACTCAAAGCTCTCAGCTCAAAGCATATCATATTTAGCCATTGAAAAATGCTGACATTTATTGTTTGAGTGATTGAAAATCATCGTAAACACTTTCTCTATTTCAAGTAATGCGTTAATCTAGCTCTCCGGTAAATGCCCTTTAGCAGTAAGATAAACTGTCTTCACTTTCCACGTGGTCAGTAATAATGCAATAAAAGTTGTGCGTGACAAAACATTGATGAGCAATCTAGCCCTATAGGAGCCAGCGGCAGCGCATGGTACGGATCGGACTGCACGGTGTGGCACCTTAAGTGGCGGTGATTTTGTTTGACTAATGTTCACCTTTATTTGTCCATTAAATTAACGATATTTCTGCTATACATTGCAGGAGGAATTTTCACTTTTATACTGTTGATAATTGACATTGGACCAGGAACGACTGAGAAAAATCACTGAGACCTCATTGAGCAGCTTGTGAAACTAAACAAACTGTGTAGAAGAAAATAGCTTTTATCAATTTGGTAGCTTTGGGTACATTGAGGTGTCGAGAAATACAAAAAAATAACCCTCTAATGTTTAAACACACCTTTAAACAGTGTACTCGTACTGCCAACTAGGTTTGTCCTTGTACTGTTTGAATATTTTTAAAAGTTTAATTCCATTAATAATTGGTCATTTGTAATTTTAATTGATTAAAAGGCAAATTACAATAATAATTCTGAATAGATACACAATAGAAAACATTTTCAAAAATCGATAATTATGGTACATTCACAGCGTAAATATCTTAGCCAATAAATAAACTAATAAATTTGCTAACAAAAATTAGATTGATATTATTTTACACCAACAAATACCAAAAATTGCTTGCACCATTAATGGGCACGCTGTTCCTTTAGTAGTGGTAAAAATTGATGTTGGTTCCTATAGTGGTGCTATCCATTGATTTCATATTAGACTCGCCACTATTGGTACTGTTGCTCCACTATAGGTACAGTTTTATAGAGGAAAATCATTGTTTTCAATCATTTTTCAAGCGAAATCATAGGGTAAGTGGACTGAACAGCATACTACTAACTACATACAGCATACTGAACAGCACGGCGCATCAACTAAAACCATCATAAAGTGTATTATTATTTTCAATTCCACTGAGCTATTAACAAAAATGTTTTTTGTCATCCCATTTGGCAACCACGGTGTGCCTGTGACGGTTATTAACGAAATAAAATGTCCATCCATTCTGAACTCGCCTTTCGAAAGATATAATATCCAGGTGTCTGCTATGAAAATTTCAAAATATTTCATCTAGGGAATCGAAAGTTATAGCAGTTACAAATTTAATGATTTTTGCGTTCGATATTTCACTAATATGCAACCATATATACCGTGAATTTCCTCCTGATTACATCCAAATAAATTATCATCAAATATGCAATTTGCAACCTCAACCAACTATAACCTAAAACCTATTCTTTGAATAATAGAAAAAAAAATAACAAAGGATGTTAGAGATAATATTGTTCTAATGTCAATGACAAAATAGACAATACAACCACAATACAGTATTCAAATTACAGAATTATTGCACTTCAATCTCCTAATCATACCAAAGTGTGAATATTGTCTATGGGAGACAAGTAACTACACTCTGTATGATGATTTTGCTTTTATTAAATATGATATTAGTTGGTAACATAGAATACCGCGCTGAAACAATTTTGTCTTTCATGGGTACTGGGTAGTTAGTATGACTAGTAACCAACATTTAAACAACAATGTGCATGATTTGTTGTCAGTTATACAAACATCATCCAGTTCGATTCAAGCAGTGGTACGAAAACGAGTTCCATTTGTAAAAAATGGGAAAGGCTAGATCACACGAGGAAAACCGCCTTTTCCGAGAACGGTAGATGGAAATTCCGTCACGGAATGAGCATATATGCCCCAATTCGGAACGTCTCAACAATTTAACTGACGTGTTGAACTAAGATGCATTTACTTCATAAATTAATGCATTTACTACATAAATTAACTGACACAGGGAATACTAGTATCCGACTTAGAACTAGAAGAGAAAAACCATCGCGTTTTCATAAAGCCAGGTAAGAAAATAAGATATTTTAGAAAACTGAAACTATTTAAGAAATATTTCACTGTCATGAAACGAGTTTACTACAATTCCATTTAATTCCACCAAATCGTATTACTTTTACATATACGTTTTTCGACCTCAACTGTAAGGTCGTCTTCAGTGTCTCGTACTTGACTCGACTCAAGTCTGTTGACTTGTAAGGTCGTCTTCAGTGTCTCGACGTGAGTCGAGTCAAGTACGAGACGATCTTACACACTTAATTTTTTTAACCGGGATCTCAGCAAAATGGTCAACTTTTACCGAGATTCGCACAGCTGTGCCCCAGCAAACATGTTTTTTGCCGAGATTTCTGTCAAAAGTGCTGAAAATCAGCAAATGATTTGCCAAAAATCAGCTAACAAACATCATTTTTGCCGGAATATCAGCTTTTTATTTTGTTGGCGTACGGCTGTGCGGATTTTTGCCGAGCTGCAGAAATAAAAACTAAGTGTGTACAGTTAAGGTCGAAATACGTATATGTAAAAGTAATACGATTTGGTGGAATTGAATGGAATTGTACTAAACTCGTCTCATGACAGTGAAATATTTCTTAAATAGTTTCAGTCTTTTAAAATCTCTCATTTTATTACCTGGCTTTATAGAAATGCGATGGTTTCCCTCTTCTAGTTCCAAGTCGGATACTAGTATTCCCTGTGTCAGTTAATTTATGTAGTAAATGCATTAATTTATGAAGTAAATGCATCGTAGCTCAACAAGTCAGTTAAATTGTTGAGACGTTCCGAAGTGGGGCATATATGCTTTTTCCGTCTACCGTTCTCGGAAAAGGCGGTTTTCCTCGTGTGATCTAGCCTTTCCCATTTTTTCCCAAATAGAACAGTGGTTTTTGTACCACTGCTTGAATCGAACTGGATGATGGTTGTATAACAGGCAACAAATGATGCACATTGTTGTTTAAATGTTGGTTACTAGTCTTACTAACTACCCAGTACCCATGAAAGACAAAATTGTTTCAGCGCGGTATTCTATGTTACCAACTATTATCATATTTAATAAAAGCAGAATCATAATACAGAGTGAAGTTACTTGTCTGTCATAGACAATATTCACACTTTGGTATGATTAGGAGATTGAAGTGCAATAATTCTGTAATTTGAATACTGTATTGTCTATTTTGTCATTGACATTAGAACAATATTATCTCTAACATCCTTTGTTATTTTTTTTTCTATTATTCAAAGAATAAGTTTTAGGTTACAGTTGGTTGAGGTTGCAAATTGCATATTTGATGATAATTTATTTGGATGTAATCAGGAGGAAATTTACGGTATATATGGTTGCATATTAGTGAAATATCGTACGCAAAAATCATTAAATTTGTAACTGCTATAACTTTCGATTCCCTAGATGAAATATTTTGAAATTTTCATAGCAGACGCCTGGATATTATATCTTTCGAAAGGCGAGTTCAGAATGGATGGACATTTTTTTCGTTAATAACCGTCACAGGCACACCATGGCAACGTCAACGCCAAATATTTTCAACAAATTATCACCGATCAAGTTATGCGAAGTATTGTCCCTTGAACCAAATGATGGCTATATGTACACCGGATTCTGTTTTACACGGATTTTTTTACACGGCCGTCTAAAAAAAATCCCATCCAAATTTTTGCAAAGTTGCTCCATTTTACATGTTTCATCGAGAAATCATAAAAAATATTTATACGAATTTTCTAATTTTGAACTGAAACTCTTTTCACACGGAACGTATCCCCGTGTAAAAAAGAATCGGGTGTATAATAATAATGCCATTGACTTCAGTATGTCCAAATCAAAATTAAAACAGTATTTTGCAATCGTCCGGTTATCTACAGTAGAAACACCTAATTGTACAATTATTTCTATAACACAATATTGTAACCTAAGACTAAAATATGTAATTTAGAATGATATGGAAATGCTAATATCATCTTCCAAACTTAGACGTACATGTTCATGATAGAATTAGAGGCGAAAGTATAGAATTGATAGTTCCGTTAGGATATGGCAGGCATGAAGAATGTTTTTATAGAAGTCGATTTGAAAGCGAGTAATACTTTCACCTCTAATAATATCATGAACATGTACGTCTAAGTTTGGAAGATGATGATATTAGCATTTCCATATCATTGTAAATCGTTTAACTTCACGTAGAAGTAATACACCCAAATCATTAATTAATGTAATGATTTAGTGAAAACACGGGACAAACGCTTTTGCAAAACGGGACATGTCGAAAACCTTGTGATAAAATTCAAGAGCTGTGGAAATTTCAAAATTTATGGGTTTAGAGTGAATCACTCACCACCATAACCTTCTATTCTATTAAGTTAGTTGTGTAATTTTTTTTTTTTGTCTTTTTTAAGGAGACTTTCAGCCCGAGGCTGGCTCGTCTCCGAGGTGGAAAAATTCTAAAATACAAATATTTTACTCTTTAATGGGACGCGGACAAAAACACGAAGGAATAGAAAATTACGCATCTTTCAATATAACAAAAAATTGGAGAATTTTGAATATTTATTTTAATCTACACTTAGACATGCTTATGCTTTAGGTTTTTTTATTGACCAATATCAAAAATTGTTCCAATTCTGTACATTTGAGCATAACAAACAATAGTCAAAGTACCAATCTAATCAATTTACAGTCCTTATTGGTCGAAATTGATTTAAATGACGCTAAGCCTCACAACTTGGGAATCTTGTCAATTGATTTTGTTCCCATGCACTCCCAAAAAAAGCAGGACTCATGCAATTTCGTCGCGGAAAAGTATAAAATCCTGGCCAATTTATAGCCTGGTTTATTACTCGGACTCTCGGAGATTTCCGCCGGATTGTATTTTAAATCGAGCCGAATTTCTAATTTTTCATAACGGAATTCCATAAATCTCATCCACACACATGGGAGCGAAATTTGCAGTCCCTGATGTATGAACTAGCCTTAAAGCACGTTTCCGACCAAAGCTTTCCTCGGTTTGAAACTGCCTTAAACTCGATTTTGTTCAGTTGATTTATAAATTATTTTTTTCATGCCGTTGATTTTTTACAGTGGATGATTTCGAAATATTCAGAATTATTCAGAAAGACTTTGAATGATTCGAAAAGAAGCAAATGATTGAACAACATGTGGTACAGCAGATTTGAAAAAATAATTGAAGTACCTACTTTGGAAGATTAAAAAAAAATGGAAAATAAACTTAATCTGAAAATTATATTGTCGTTGAGGTGTGACCTGATTTTATGGAAATACTTGTCTACCAAGTTGCTAATTCCGTTCAATCCACTGATGAAATTGGCCAAATTTTTATGCCTCCGGAATAAGCAGAAAAAATAATTGATTGTATGATAAATCTCCCGGAGAAGCACCTGTTGTCATTAACTGCTTAAAACCCTAAGAAAAGTGAATCAATGGAAAATACAGAACGGCATAGATAGCATTCTTTTAAAAGCAACAATAATAAAATAACATCTCACACTATTGTTTATGGGTTTCGTCCACTTTCTTTGTTGAGAGATGAGCCAGCCTAGGGCTGTAAATCTCTCTACTAAGGAGGCAAAAAAAAAAACACTTTCTATGTATGATCAATGTTGTAACCGTCAAGCGTTACAAATAAACAAATATATATGCGAGAATAATTTTGACTGCGACTTTCATAAAACTTGCTAACTGCCAAAAGTGAAGAGGGTCGGTTCAGAACACTGTTTGCTCTGGTGGGTGCAATTTTGCTTGGTAGCAAAATGTATACATACGTGGTAGCTGGGATGCTAGAAATGTGGCAAGCGGAACGGATGGGAATGTGGACGATGCCAAACCGAAGTAGCGGGAACGAAGAATGTGATGAGGTCTTTCTCTTGGTTTTCGGCAGTCAAAGTGGCTAGTTCGAGGAAGATTTCCCTCCGAGAAGAAAAAGTACAAGTGAAAAGTTTTGTGGGCTGGAGAGCCGGCACGTTTTCCAAAACCGGTTGCTAAATTGGAGTTTTTTGCCGTCCGTTGGACAAGTGCGCGCATCGTCGGCCATTCCGGCGAATCACGCCATCAGTCGGGCGAACCGTACATCGGCAACTCGAAGTGTTTTTTTCGGAGATTCGTCCACAAGTCGTGCAAAGACAACGCCATTCCAACCGGCCGATCCATTCATCGGCAAACCTGCGAGTTCCGCATCGTTCCATCCGTCGGCCATTCCGACGAGTCACGCCATCCGTCGGCCATTCCGACGAGTCACGCCATCCGTCGGCCATTCCGACGAGTCACGCCATCCGTAGGCCGATCCATTCATCGGCAAACCTGCGAGTTCCGCATCGTTCCATCCGTCGGCCATTCCGACGAGTCACGCCATCCGTCGGCCGAACCGTCCGCCGGCAATTCGGCGTGTTGCGCCATCTGTCGACCTCCGCTCCGCCGACAAATCGTGTGAGGGTTACCCGTCGGCCATAGCTACCGAGTACAACGCCATCCGTTATCCGGCGACCGAACCATCGGAAATCCAGCGAGTTCCACCATCCGTCGACCCATCTTGGGCATCCGGCAGCACATCGAGAAAACGTTACCCGTCACCCATTCCGACGGCCACGCCGTCCGGCGGCCGAATCAGCAAGCCAAGCCAAGCGATCAAACCTAGCGACGTTTGCGGTGGAGAATCCTGCGACCATCGTCATCTACCAGCCCGCGCTGTCCTGTCATCAGTCGACCGAACCACGCCCCGTCGGCTAATCTATCGAGTCGAGACCCACATCGTCATCGGCGATTCGTACACGCCGTCGAGCAGCAAGTTGGCCTTGTAGGCAGTCTGCCATTGTCACCCCCATACTTACCGTGAGTAAACTGTTTGTAACCTAACCTCCAAGCTTCCGATTTTAGCTAGTCCGAAAACCTCCCCATAACCTCCATCGACCCTGGGACTCGAGGACTAAAAGAGGCCTTGCGTGCCCACCCCGTTGACTACCGTTGGCTATAGACCAGTAGTCTGGGGTTTAGGACGGTTCCTCTTCTAGGACCTGTCGGCAGTTCCTCGAGGGCAAGAGGCCGTACCAGAAACGGTATCATTTGGCGCCCAACGTAAAATTCTGGAAGTTTCCCAGCAAGGAAAAATATTCTTGTGATATTTTTTCTTTTGAGGTGTGGGGGAGTTTTCGCGAAAATCGCATTTTCTCGCAATCAATCAAAAAAATTCGCTCAAGTTGGATTTCGTCTCGCTTAAAAAAAAAAAAAAAGGTTTCGTGTTTGGCTGGTGAGAGTAATATCCGCGTTCGCGAGTGTTGAAATTGGTAATCGAACTACAATCGAGGTGAATATCCGAAGAAAAAAGATTCGATCGCGATCCCAGATAGCAAAAAAAAAATCCATACATCCATTCGCAACACGCGTCATTGAGATTGTGAGCGACTGCTGTTGATTCCAGAAACGGATACGCTCCATTCAACTAGGATACATCCCACCCCAAGTTACATCTTTATTCAGGCAAAGAAATCGATCGTTGAACAATGCCGCGATTCTCCGGAGAAACATTCTGTTCCGTTTACCGTACGCTGCGCGTCGATCACCTAACCGCTGGTGAGTTGGATTACGAATTGCTCCTTCGAAATATCGCGATCCCCGATGACGAATCCCGCTGTAAACGCCGACGTAGGTTGAAAGAGATTCTAAAACAGGAAAGAGAGGGCCATGAGAACATCTTAGAGTTTGATCATGATCCGGAGGTAGATTACAATTACTGCTTGAAAATTTTCCAAGAAATTAGGCAAATTCTAACAAATAAGCACAAGAATAGTGGACACTGTAGGGCAAGACTTCTTCATTTAGGCCACCGCTTGGCTCTGATAAAAAATCATTGTACTGGCGACTTAGCGACCAAGTGTACTGAATCGTATCAGGAGGTCATCGCCTTATTCGCCGATCATTTTTGGAATGAACATAGTTTTTTCGGAGATGAGTCTTCCACTTCAAGTGGAAATGAATCCCCACAAGGAGCGGCCGCATTGAGGCCGGCTTCATCAGTGCCATACACTGGCACAAAACCCAAACGAACTAAATCCAAATATGTTACGAAGCAGGATTTCACGTTTGCAATGAAGGAATTTTCTGATTTGTTTAAGAGCTTAACTACGGAAGTAAGAGATCTAAAAACGGAGCTCCGAACTCGAAAGTCGACCTCTCTGAACGAGTTTGAGATTTCCGACATTCTAGTCGATCCCGTGGCGACGTCTAATTGTACCGATCTTGAAAACGAGTATCCCGTCGCCACAACAGTTGCACGGTCTTTCTCGAGATCTTCGACGTATGTGACAACTGCCATTAGTCAGAGCATACCTTTTCCACCGCCGTCTTCGACACAACTACCTGGTACCTCACAAGCTCCAATATCTCACAGTGTTGCAGCTAGGGGCCAATTTTTCAATACTTCGAGTCCATTCCTATCAGATGTCATACCTGAGTTGTTCGAAACAGGGGACTAGGGGAGTTAACTAGAACTGAACCGACAGTGACGTTCACTCTGCCTTCAGAATTTCAAGAGACAATTTTTTTTCAATTCTTGGCTCCAGCTCGTCAACCACCTCCATAGAATCCGTGTTGGACTGGTTCGAGGAACAGGGCTGGAGCAATTCAACAGCCTTGGTGGTCAGAGTCAGAAGCTCTACCACCAATAGCACAAAACAACTCGTCTAATATCAATCTTTACCGACCGGTAATCGGTGCTGCTTTTAGCCTGGCCATTCGTGCCTCGAGGGTTTGCTCGTCCTCGTTTTCGAAACGATTATAGTCCCCGCCGTCCACTATTACTTCCTGCCCTCGAGTAACCATGAAAGGTGAATAACCGGTAGCAGAATGGATGGTTGAGTTAATCATAAGCTCTATTTCGGATAGTTTACAGTCCCATGATCTCTGGTCTTCCCTGGCATAAGATCTGATAGCCGTATTTATCGAACGATTAACGCGTTCTACTGGATTGGCTTGTGAGTGATACCTGGTCGTTAGCCAGTGTTTCACTCCAAACCTCTCCAGTAAAGCCCCAAACTCTTTCGATAAAAACGTGCTAGCGTTGTCTGATAACAAAATAGACGGAACTGAGTTCCGATAAAACCAGTGATCCTGCAGAATGACCTTCAAGGAAGATACGGAGATTTTAGGACATGCGTGTAATTGGGTCCATTTACTGAAAAGATCCATAATAACGAGGATATATTGTTTTCCAGACCGGGTTCTTGGCAAAGGGCTCTAACATCCTTTGTTATTTTTTTTTCTATTATTCAAAGAATAGGTTTTAGGTTATAGTTGGTTGAGGTTGCAAATTGCATATTTGATGATAATTTATTTGGATGTAATCAGGAGGAAATTTACGGTATATATGGTTGCATATTAGTGAAATATCGTACGCAAAAATCAATAAATTTGTAACTGCTATAACTTTCGATTCCCTAGATGAAATATTTTGAAATTTTCAAAGCAAATGCCTGGATATTATATCTTTCGAAAGGCGAGTTCAGAATGGATGGACATTTTTTTTCGTTAATAACCGTCACAGGCACACCATGGCAACGTCAACGCCAAATATTTTCAACAAATTATCACCGATCAAGTTATGCGAAGTATTGTCCCTTGAACCAAATGATGGCTATATGTACACCCGATTCTGTTTTTACACGGATTTTTTTTACACGGCCGTCTAAAAAAAAATCCCATACAAAATTTTTGCAAAGTTGCTCCATTTTACATGATTCATCGAGAAATCATAAAAAAAATATTTATACGAATTTTCTAATTTTGAACTGAAACTCTTTTTCACACGGAACGTATCCCCCGTGTAAAAAAAGAATCGGGTGTATAATAATAATGCCATTGACTTCAGAATGTCCAAATCAAAATTAAAACAGTATTTTGCAATCGTCCGGTTATCTACAGTAGAAACACCTAATTGTACAATTATTTCTATTACACAATATTGTAACCTAAGACTAAAATATGTAATTTAGAATGATATGGAAATGCTAATATCATCTTCCAAACTTAGACGTACATGTTCATGATAGAATTAGAGGCGAAAGTATAGAATTGATAGTTCCGTTAGGATATGGCAGGCATGAAGAATGTTTTTATAGAAGTCGATTTGAAAGCGAGTAATACTTTCACCTCTAATTATATCATGAACATGTACGTCTAAGTTTGGAAGATGATGATATTAGCATTTCCATATCATTGTAAATCGTTTAACTTCACGTAGAAGTAATACACCCAAATCATTAATTAATGTAATGATTTAGTGAAAACACAGGACAAACGCTTTTGCAAAACGGAACATGTCGAAAACCTTGTGATAAAATTCAAGAGCTGTGGAAATTTCAAAATTTATGGGTTTAGAGTGAATCACTCACCACCATAACCTTCTATTCTATTAAGTTAGTCGTGGAAATTTTTTTTTTTGTCTTTTTTAAGGAGACTTTCAGCCCGAGGCTGGCTCGTCTCCGAGGTGGAAAAATACTAAAATACAAATATTTTACTCTTTAATGGGACGCGGATAAAAACACGAGGAATAGAGAATTACGCATCTTTCAATATAACAAAAAATAGGAGAATTTTGAATATTTATTTTAATCTACACTTAGACATGCTTATGCTTTAGGTTTTTTTATTGACCAATATCAAAAATTGTTCCAATTCTGTACATTTGAGCATAACAAACAATAGTCAAAGTACCAATCTAATCAATTTACAGTCCTTATTGATCGAAATTGATTTAAATGACGCTAAGCCTCACAACTTGGGAATCTTGTCTTGATTTTGTTCCCATGCACTCCCAAAAAAAAGCAGGACTCATGCAATTTCGTCGCGGAAAAGTAAAAAATCCTGGCCAATTTATAGCCTGGTTTATTACTCGGACTCTCGGAGATTTCCGCCGGATTGTATTTTAAATCGAGCCGAATTTCTAATTTTTCATAACGGAATCCCATAAATCTCGTCCACACACATGGAAGCGAAATTTGCAGTCCCTGATGTATGAACTAGCCTTAAAGTACGTGGGAACCTTAAATCTACCCTTTAATCTGACCAAAGTTTCCATCGGTTTGAAACTGCCTTAAACTCGATTTTGTTCAGTTGATTTATAAATCATTTTGTTTATGCCGTTGATTTTTTACAGTGGATGATTTCGAAATATTCAGAATTATTCAGAAAGACTTTGAACGATTCGAAAAGAAGCAAATGATTGAATAACATGTGATACAGCAGATTTTAAAAAATAATTGAAGTACCTACTTTGGAAGATTAAAAAAAATGGAAAATAAACTTAATCTGAAAATTTTATTGTCGTTGAGGTGTGACCTGATTTTATGGAAATACTTGTCTACCAAGTTACTAATTCCGTTCAATCCACTGATGAAATTGGCCAAATTTCAATGCCTCCGGAATAAGCAGAAAAAATAATTGATTGTATGAAAAATCTCCCGGAGAAGCACCTGTTGTCATTAACTGCTTAAAACCTTAAGAAAAGTCGATCAATGGAAAATACAGAACGGCATAGATAGCATTCTTTTAAAAGCAACAATAATAAAATAACATCTCACACTATTGTTTATGGGTTTCGTCCACTTTCTTTGTTAAGAGATGAGCCAGCCTAGGGCTGTAAATCTCTCTACTAAGGACGCAAAAAAAAAACTTTCTATGTATGATCAATGTAGAATCAATGAAAAACGGGACAAATTAATAAATTTTCAGATTACGACGGGACAGCACAAAAAGGTCTAAAAACGGGACTGTCCCGTTAAATACGGTACGTATGGTCAGCCTATATTATATGCATTAGCGTAACTACAGGGGGGCTAAGGGACGCTATAGCCCCACCTAGAACTAAATTGCCCCCCTAGAATTGTTGCCACCTTGCATGAATATTGTACTTATCTAGCTCTCTGATCTTTTATAGGCGTCTTATGACATTTTGTCTGCACGGCTTATCATCCGTTTATCAACTCCCGATGAACATTTTGGTTAACTTAGTGACAAGCTAAGAAAATAATTATTATATATTATTATTAATTTTACTGAGAAAAAATTATATCACGCTCTGAAAATACTCAATAAATTTACAAATATGAAACATTTTGAATCTATTTATTCATTTGTTTATTCACAAAATTATTTGAAATATCCCTTGTCACTTTTTAACTCACATTTCAAAGATTGTTTTTGTGATTGAATCATGGTCGGATATGAACACAAAATACAACAGCGGTGAAAAACCAACACAATCGCACTCAAATTTATTTAGAATTTGGCAGTAATCCAGCTGAAATTTGACAGTAGGACATTAAGGTGAAGGTGGGTTGAGTACCAAAACAAAGCTTTGAAAGTATTGGTACAATAAAAACTGCCATATATTGTAGTCGTATTTATAAAAAACAAACAATATTAGTAGGGTGGTTCAAAAAACGACCCAGCACCACCACGCTCACTCGATACTGTCCCATGCTCCGAGTGTCCTCCAAAAATCGATTTGAACAAAAACTGGTTGAGCGCAAGCCGGTTCAAGTTTGTATGAAAACTAGTATGGGAAACTAAACCTTTTATTACACTGGCTACAGTGCCTCCCCTCCAAACGCTGGCGAAAAGAGAACCCACATAGCTGAAAGCAACATTCCTGAGACTTCACTGAACGAAAACCGCACCGCAGGAAAGATCCATTGATTACGTAACGCAAAAATAGCATTTTATACCCCACTCACCCCCACGTCACACTTTTTGTATGAAGCATTTGCCCCTTGCGCGATTGTGTAGACTAGACTAGACTAGAAGTATCTGCCCCTGGTGCGATAGATATCACAGACAAATTCTGGGTATTTTGTTGAATTGCACGTTTCACTGATGCCTTCTGAGAAGCCTAATGATCATGCTAAAGATTCGCAACCTCGCTTAAAAACGACTTCCAACTCACTTGTTTAATACAATCCCATTGAATTCCACCACTTAATTGTATCTTGACAGATACGTTTTTCGACCTAAAATCACAGATAACAGACATCCAGGCCAGAACAAATTTTACTCAAAAAGCTGTGTAAATCAAAGTACATTAGAATACTGACTGTGGCAATACGTCGTTTGGTGGCGCTAGGTGTCATTCATGGCGTCATGCGTACTAGCTGTCATATTTCATCAAACAAACATTGCGCGCCAAAATGATACCAAACATGCCTCTTCCAGCACGTGATAACTGTTGATGTTTATTTTTCATGCACTATAGAACCAAAAAGGTGAAAAAACAAACTCTACAAAACGCATTTTCGTACCTTCAAACAACCTTATTCAATTGCCAAGTGAAGTTTCTGCTACTAATGCCACTTCTCATATTGTTTAATAAATAAATGCTTATAATAGTATTTTCAGATTGCGATTAGTTAAAATTGTTAACTACTGTCAAAGAGAGATAGTGTTCCAAATAATTGTTTACTGCCGGAAATGCTAATTATATTCTTACTTATACACAACCTGAATTGAATAACTAAACGGGACATGAAAAATTGAAGAATCATGAATATACTTGAGCACAAAGTATGGCCTTTTCATCCTTTTAGTGCTTCGCAGCTGGCTGTTACGATGGCTGTGGCCTAATGGAAAGGATGGTAAAGATTCAGAAGAAGTAACAATAATGAAAATACAAACAAAGGCGGTAGCTGCTGTTCACAAAGTTTGACAAAGTTTAACGAAACATCTCAGGGAACATCTATAAATTTCATAACGCTTAGAGGGGTGGCCTGAAGTGTGAAAATTTATACAAAAAATCTAGATACCTAATTCATATACAAAGTGTAACATAGGAGAGAGGAGGTGTCATACATGATCGTTTTGGCGTTACGTAATTAATGGACCTTCCCTCATCATAAAACAATTCATGCGCTCCATGATGGCAAAGAAATCGCTTGCGTAGTGTGAGAAAGAAACATCACATATGGAATTGAAAACAGAGTGAGGAGGAGGATCTGTTGTTTATGTCTATGGTCTATTTTGACAGCTTCTTGATGAGAGAAACTATGCGATGCCAGCGCCTCCACGTGATTGCCACTTGTGTTGCGTTTCAAAATGTCCGTTAAATTCCTTACACACGATTGAGAACGGACTTGTATGTCTGTTCTCTGTGCTCAAATGTAAGGCCGTCTTCAGTGTCTCGTACTTGAGTCGAGTCAAGTACGAGACACTGAAGACGGCCTTACATTTGAGGTCGAAATACGTATCTGACAAGATACAATTAAGTGGTGGAATTCAATGGTATTGTATTAAGGTGATTATACAATCGAGCCATGTGGTGAATTTCAAATTCACCACACGGTTTTCTACTCCTATTGTCAAAAGTTCAAATCTAGCGAAATAATGTTCGTACAATGCTGAAATTAAAGTCGATTGTTTAGCATAAGTAAGCAAACGTTCTACGGATGTGTCATACCCATGGGCGTTGTGGTTCTTTCAATTCGTGCTCTTGAAACATTGCTACAAAAAGTACGTGGTTTCTAAGATGGCCGATACGTGGCTTTGTTGTATAATCACCTTAACTCGTCTTATGACAAGTGAAGACATTCCACTAAAAAGCTCAAAATAATTTTCTTATCAAAACGACTTCCAACTATTGGAACGTCTATTCTATATGGATTGTCTATGGAGCTGAAGCTCTTGAATATTTCATCCAGTCATATCCCCCCTCGCCATCGCCCAATGACGGAGTGCCAGAATCAGAATAATGTTAAATTCAACCTCGCAATATCAACTGTCATACAAACCTGAAACGACCTGTGCACAGTAAGCATCTATTCAAACATGCCCAAACCATCGGATGACACCCAAATTATAAATATCATAATCGACTGAGCATGGCGGAGCCAAATTATTTTTTGAGCCACCCTGTTTATTAGTTTGCTGCTGCCGGTGCCGTTGTTTACATTCGCTCCGCGATCAGTTTTTAATCGTTTTTTTCCGGTCAAAAATAGCAGTTTATAGCAGTTTTCGGTTTAAACAAGTGACTGATTTCGAAAATTGATGTTTAATTTGCATTCCATCAACATTTCGGGGTGTTCATGTGCGGAGAAGTGAGTAAAAACTTGATATTTTCAGTGCCCTTTGAGAAGAAATGAAGTGCAGTGATAAACCCACCAAATCGCGAACGGCTAATAAATTGGCACGAAATTGCTAATTTATGATATTATTCGAACCGAAATACATAGGACTCTTTGGATAAACATGTTCATTATCACGGGAAGTGAATAAATATGCTGTGAACAGGTTAGTAATTTGAATATTAAACTTTTGTTCGATGCTGTTCGAAGCATTCGAATGCTGGTGGGAGAGGGGTGCGGGAGGTGTGGGGTTGACCCATGGAAGGTCCGGTGCCATCTTGACTGCCATCGTGGTACTCTTCCAACTATGTCCTTAAAACCTAAATGAAAATGTTGAGTAAAGACGGGTTCATGAAACTAACGAGGCTAAATCTAAAACGCAATATGAAAATTCGGAATTTGGTTGACTGCAAACTAACTATTCAGTTTGCAGTCAACCAAATTGATCACACGGTTTGAACATATACGAACGTAGAAAATAATTCAAGTACTTCGGGGGGGAATTCGTTAATGAATCAAATTGATTTTGATAGAGGGTAATTGTACCGATTTTGGCCACCTTAGTGCCTAACATGACAATCCTGAAAAAGCATTTTTTCCAAAAAAAAATCGATCAGTTTGAACAGTTAAGAAGCAATAAGCCCTCCAAATTGCTTTAATTGCAGTAAATAATGCAATATGTAAATGAAACTAAGTTTGGCCACCGAGTCCATAAGATTTCTTTTAAGGTCGATACAAATATTTAAGGACTATTTTGTCATTTTTTGTCAATACATAATATTTTCATATATTCGAATAATTTTGAGGTTTTTAAAACATTCTTTAGCAAATCCGAGGAGTTTTTGGATTTTTTTCATTTTAATATTTATTTTTTATTATAACCCCCCCCCCCCCTTGACCTTTCGGAGACCAGTAGGACAAAATGTTAATTAAATATTTGTAACGGCCTAATTTGATCACCACGTCAAAATATAAAGCTATAACATCCTTTTATTGTGGTATGCCATATTGTGGACCTGATCTCATTATCAATATGGCTATCTTATCCGCAAAAAAATTTGCACTTTATTATGCCATACAAAAGTTGAACAAAAAGGGGGGGGGGGTGGAGGCAACACTTTATCAAAATTCAAATGATCATAACTCTGTGAAATATCAATAGATTCCTTTGGTTCTGCCAGGGTTCGAAAAGAAAACTCATCTTGTTTTGGAAAATTTATGTTCAAAGCACTGAATACCGGCAAGGATGTTATCGATCATTTAGTAATCTGCGTTCGATCACTTATTAGTTTGTCAATAACTTACTCCACAGGCTAAATTTCAAAATGTCTACAACTAACAAGTCGATGTTTGAATTTAACTTATAACGGAGCTATAGCGCTAGTAGCAGTAACTTATACTAAATGATAAAAAAATTTCAATCCAAAATTTCAAGGTGAGTTACTGCTACTAGAGCTATAGCTTCGTTATTAGTGAAATTAATTGAACGAACTGTTAGGCAGAGTTGTAGATAAACCTTTGCTCTAGAAATCCACCATACAACATTTCTCGGGTACTTATTCAAAAGGACGTATGTGATTTTGTAAACAAAGATTCAAACGTCGATTTGTCCAATCTGATAGCACTCCCACGCAAACCATTACCACAAACAGGTAGGGGAAGCCTTCGGCTATCTGTTGGTGGTGACGAAGAATTTAATCCCGGATCCCGGGATTTTTTATAGTCCGAGAAACAAGACCCTCTATTCTCCAGCGCCAGATATCATTACTTTAGGAAATTGGAGTAGGAATATTGGTTCCATGCTGATGTAATGCTGATTGGATGAATAATAGAAGCAACAGACTAAGAAAACAAATACAATTTCTAAAATTTTGATTGGATAAAGAAAGTTCTAGTGGCATACTGAACTGTCTAATGTTGGACAAATTGTTTAAGGAACACAGGATGCTTAGCTTATCGGCATATTTCTAAAAAAATCCTGATTTAATTGGTTTTCTCAGCAAGTATTTATTCTTTAAATATTTTAAAGTTTTTACAGAGTTTTGCGAGTATATTAAATTAAACCTAGCGTGTTCATAGTTCTTAAAGATGCATGGCCTTTCTGAAAGAATTATCAAAAGAATCCTTCCGGAAAAGTGAGAGCCTAATACTACGTATCATATGTCTGTAAACAATTTAAGTTGAATAAGCTAGTTTTTTAGCTGAACAAGCCAAATTATGGCGAAATAAGCTCTTTATCAGCCTCCAATGTCTTTCTAATCGCATAAAGTTTTTTCTGGAATCTGGAAAATTCATCACTCTCACTTAACCTCCTGTGAAATGATGGTTCTGAGACGAACCGCCAATGCACCTTTCCAATCACAGGCAAAATAAGAATTGTGAAAGAAAATTTCTGTTGTCTACTCTGACATCAACGTCAGATGATTTGGCATCCATGGAGAAAAAACTTCTGAAGTGTCGCCAAGCGATTATGATTTGCACTTTGAAGTATGTTCGTCTCGGCTCAACCTCCTCTAGTGTATCTGAGAAAAACCGATTTGTTTTCAATAATGTTTTTTCCAATTACAAACAGAAATCAAATCTGCATTTTGAATATCACTTGACTGCTACTGACGCCAACGTTTCTGAGCGTTGCTCTCCGACGAGCGTTTGTGATTCTGATACTGACGGAAACTTCCTTCAGTACCGATGCCATTGTTTGCTATCAACCCTTTCTTTTCATAAAATGCTGGCCCTGAAAAGAGTCGATTTTCAATCCACAATTTCATTCAATCATTTATTTAGTCTACATCTAAACGGATAACACTGAATCAACAATTTGACGCCACAATACACGGTTCGAGGCCGCATCTCTCCATCCTCGAATACGCCCCACGCTCGCCAAGTCGTTGTGCACCTGGTCTGTCCATCTCTCTCGTACCTGCCGGATCGGAAGCGAACACCATCTTTGCAGGGTTGCTGTCAGGCATTCTTGCAACATGTCCTGCCCATCGTACCCTTCCGGCTTTAGCTACCTTCTGGATACTGGGTTCGCCATAGAGTTGGGCGAGCTTGTGGTTCATTCTTCGCCGCCACACACCGTCTTCTTGCACACCGCCAAAGATGGTCCTAAGCACCCGTCTCTCGAATACTCCGAGTGCTTGCAAGTCCTCCTCGAGCATTGTCCATGTTTCATGTCCGTAGAGAACAACCGGTCTTATTAACGCAATCCACAATGCGTCTTTCGAATCACTCACAGCAATCAAACGTTAATCTGAACCGTGTGTTAAAAATTCACTGCTGCTGCTGTCCGACGGCCGCTCGATGATTTCCCGCTAAGACGCTAAGAATAAAAGTTCAGCACCGCCACTGATATCCCGAGACCGCAATCGACGCCTGAGAAGAACAGATTTTCTTTCCACAAAGCGCTTTTCTAATCACAGATAGAAGCAAAACGAAAAGGACGTAATCCTACGTCAAAAATTAGCCCCCCCCTAGAATTTTTCGTTAGTTACGCCAATGATTACATGCACTCAATATTATAATGAAGTCTACAAGCTTGATTGACGACAAATACATAAAAAACGAACAATCTCATTAAAACCCCACTACTTCCACTATTGGTGTTATCAGCTATTACGCTCAAAAGGTGTAATATCATTAGGTAGGTACTCTGAATAAAATGGATTATGATATTGGTTCCTTAATTTAGTTTGATCTAATTTTTCCTAATAATTCAGAGTCTTGCCTGTCAAATACAGTAATCTGTATGAAAGAATGGATTTATCTGATACATTTGGTTGTAATGTTCCATTCCATTGCCATCAACGTGGGGTAATTGAAAAAAGTACAAAAATGTTTTCTTTATCTATAACATGGCTGGGTTTTGCGTGCTCAGGAATCAATATACATTTCTTTACACGATACTTCTACTTTGTGCAATTAATGCTGGAAAAGATAAAGTAAGTCAATTAGCTATAAGATTAGCAGAACGGTGTTGCATGACTAGACCTCAACTCGACTGCCTGCAAGGAATGCATTTCTATAGTTCAAGCCTCATAGAAGCTAGACAACAGTCAGACAGTCATTATTCATTACATTCATGGTTAGCAAAAACTGGTGAAAAGCCTGAAAATTCAAGTCACAACCTTTAACTAAGCATGCAAAATTCATAGTCCACAGTCACAGTCCACAGATGAATGTCGCAAAATTATCTAACCATAAGTAGCAGGTAGTACAATGTTGCGCAGCTTTTGCTTTCCAGAGATCGCTCAAACATAATGGAAAATGACATTCACTGATGTGATTAATCCTCTGTAGGAAAGAAGACCTGAGCAAACATCTAAGCATGTTCAAAAATCGGTCGAACCACAATTACCATAAAGCACAAGACAATAAAAATGACACAATTACAGCATGGAAGTTAGCAACTGGCTGTTGCTGCGATGCCCTTCGTAGTTGTTTGCGTAATTCTCCAAGTGTGTTTAACGAACAGGAATAATTGTACAGGGAGAATCAATTCTGTTTGGCATTGTTTCGTTCCGACTTGGGCAATGGATTACCGTCGTCATAGGACGTAAGCGACAATTTTCGACTATTTGTTTCAATAACATCATTGTACTCATGGTCAATGACTCTGCTCAATTGCTTTAAATTTGGAGAATTCCTAAATTCACCATACGACATCGCAATTCAATGTTTCTCTGCTCCTAAAATGTAACAACCTTCTAAACCTAAACTCCCAATCCATCTTGCGCTAACCAAACAAAGGTTGCAACGTGGCTGATCGATGCCGATGATCCGTGCGAAACTCGGAAGACAACGTTTAATTTGATTTATTGCACTTGAAGTGAGTTGTCAGGTTCGATTTTCGCCGATTGATTTATTGGTAGGTTCCATCGGTGAGACCAGTTTCGCGCCACAGTTTTTGTCACCTTTAGTCGGGTTGGCCATCAGTGGATGGAACAAAGTAGCACAGCGTGCCTACAAGTGAAAGCCGCGACGAAATGCTGAGAAAATAAAATCTACCCAGCCGATGTAATAAAGAATCATTTTCCAATTTTGCGATGCTTCTCTGACGTTTAATAATAAAAAAACGAAATTAACTCTCCAATTTGTGCCTTTCTCATTACATTAAAAATAGAGAAAATAATGTCCTCTCCCTGTAAAGGGAACAGATCCCACCATCATTGGCATGAATGGGGGTGTATGGCCGACTTGTGGTCTCTTCCAGAAAATTTAATTTATAAAGAAATTCCAAAATATTCAATTTCAGTTTAGTATGTATATATTATCGATATTATCGCATTCAGATTGATATTTTCACGAAATCTAAAAAAACCTTTAAAATCCCTCGTGGAACTCGCAAGTTATGATAATTATTCAAATATTATAAGATTTGAATCAAATCTCAACAAATCTCATATTTAAATATTGTCCATTTTCTTACGAACTACATAAAGAAATCAATGAAGAGCACCTAAAAAATCTTAAAGATTATGGGTAATTTCGAAAGTATCTGTGCTATTCATATAGAATTCTAAATTTTGTATAGGCCTTTGGAAAGAAGACATAATTTTATACTCAGAAATCACTTCGAATCGGGAAACATTTTAACAAACTCAGCGCACAAGCCCAAGTCCTGGTGTCAGGTAGGACACAAAACAAACAGCCGACGAAACAGGAGGTTAGCGCAGGCCCAATAAGCCACCTTCAAAAACAACCATAACGAACGACATAGAAGATAATACGACTCGATATAATCAGCAAAGACCTAGACGAAGAATAAAGGATCACGATCAAGAGCGTAGCCAGAGGGGGCAGGGGTGGCCATCGCTCCCCCCCTAAATGGTGGAAAGATTGAACGGGTACTGAAATGAATTCCCTAAAACATGTGCACTTTACGATCCAATCATATTCAGAAATAGGTGGTTGAAATTCAAAAGATTTTCAAAAAACTTATAAGGGTATCCAGGATCCATAATATATGAAAGTTCAAAACAACTCGAAACATTTCGGGCTCAAGAATTCTCCTTGAAATCCTTCTGGAGTAAATTCCGAGTGAAGTCCGGAAAGAATAGGACAATTCCGCGGAAAATTCCCGGAAAAATTTCCTGAAGGAATTCCTGGGAAAATACCTGGAAGAATTTCCGGGGAAATACTTGAACGAATTCCTGGAGAAATTCCTAATGAAATTTCTAGAGGAATTCTTGAAGGATATTCTGAAGTAATTGCGGAAAAAATCCAGAATGAAATCCTAGAGGATTTCGCTATTGAATTTATGGAGGTATTCCCAGAAAAAAATCCTGGAAGTTATCCCGGAGGAATTAAAGGAAGAGTTCCTGGAAACTTCTAAATTCCTCCGGAAAGTTACTAAATTCCTCTGAAAATCGTTCGAAAATCCTTCTCGTGTACCGTGCGGCACCGAAATCCGTACAGCACCAAAATCCGTCCACCTCATGAGATATCAATCAATTAAGGGGGGTTAAAGGTAATTAATGTAGAAATAATTTATATTATCTTGTTCAGATTCTTGACAGAAAGTTTTTAGTGCATAGAAATGGGAAGAAGGCTTTGAAATTAAAACAAAAAAAATCAAAAACAAATCGCCACCCACCAAACGCGGAGTTTTTGCCGCCATTTTGTTTTCGGGTAGAGCATAATTGCTCCAAAAGTAACTGTGTTTTAATTGCTAATTGCGAATAATCACATAAGATAAGCGGAATACAAGTCAAATGGATCGCTTCTCAAGGTGCGTATCGAACTATTTACAGTGGTAGTTTAATCAATCAGACTGCTTCAATTTAAATATTTAGGTAAAAAATAGCTGTACGGATTTTGATCCTTTGATTCGAAATCCGTCCACGGTGGACGGATTTCGAGTCAGGAGTAGTTGATTTTATTCATTATTTTATCACGTTTTTCGTAGTTTTGAATGAGTAAATGCGAAACACTTCAAAGTAGAAGCCTACAAGCTCCTGTGTCAATGACAAACGATTTATTTATATTCGATTCCTATTTTCTAATGACTATTTCATATACTAAGGTGCTTGAGTGTACGGATTTCGATGCCCCACGGTAATTGTAATTTCTTCTTATCTAGAAACCCCTTACTAATTTTTTTTCAGGAAATTCATAAGGAATTTCCTTGAATATTTCTTTTCTTCTGTCCAAGTTTCACTTCTAGACATTCCAGAAAAATTTCTGGCATTTCCTACAGGAATGCATTATAGAGTTCCTTCAAGAATTCATACGGAGTTTCCTCCCAAAATTCCACTAGAAGTTTTTTTTTAGAAATTTATGACAGAAATTCTCAGATTTCGCTCCATAGTTTCACTTATAAATCTATAAGAAATTCCTTTGGAAATCCTTCTACAAATTTCTCCAGGCATTCCTCCAGGAACTCTTCCTTTAATTCCTTCGGGATATAGATAAGATTTTTTCCGGGAATACCTCCGAAAATTCAATAGCGAAATCCTCTAGGATTTCATTCTGGAATTCTTCCATAATTACTTCAGAATATACTTTAAGAATTCCTCTAGAAATTTCTTTAGGAATTTTTCGGGGAATTCATCCGTGTATTTCCCCGGAAATTCTTCCAGGTATTTTCCCAGGAATTCCTTCAGGTACTTGCCCAGGAATTCCTTCAGGAATTTCTCCAGGATTTTTTCCGCGGAATTGTCCTAGAATTCTTTCCGGACTTCACTCGGAATTTACTCCAGAATTTCATTCGGAAATTAATTTGAGAGCTCCTCCAGGATATCTTCCAAGAGTTCTTCCAGGAATTTCTTCAGAACAAACAAAAAACAGCAATTCATCTGGGAATACTTTCAGGATTTCATCTGGGAATTTCTGCATTAATTCTCCTGGTATTTTTCCGGGAATTCCTTCAGATATTTTTCCAGAAATTCCTTCATGAACTTCTTCAAGAATTATTTCTCTACTTACTTACTTACTTATGGATCCTGTACACCTCCGGTGGTGCAAAGGGCCGACTTGAAAGATCTCCATCCTGAGCGATGCCCGGCTATCGCTTTAACCTGTTGCCAGGTTAGATTTCGGTCGACTTCTTTTATTTCTTTATTGAGGCTTCTCCGCCATGAGCCTCTGGGTCTGCCTCTGCTGCGATGTCCCGCTGGGTTCCAGTCTAATGCTTGCTTACAGATTTCGTTTCCGCCCCTACGTAGAGTGTGGCCGACCCAGCCCCACTTCCGGTCCCGAATTTCTGTTGTTATCGGCCTTTGGTGACAACGACGATGGAGCTCGTTGTTTGAGATCCAGTTGTGAGGCCACCAGGCCCGTGAAAATTTCTCCGAAAGTGCTTGTGGGAGTTTCTCCGGGAACTTCTCCAGGAGTTTTTCCAAGAGTTCCTCTGGTAATTCCTCCAGGAACTTCACAGGGAATTCCTGTAGGATATTTGGCAGGAATTTCAAGAGAAATGGGATTTCGGAAGTTCCTCTAGAAATTCAACTCCCGGTATTCCACCGGCTGTTCCTCTGAAATTCCTCCGGGAGTTCCTCCAGGAATTCATTCAGGCTTTCTTTAAGGAATTCATTTAGGCTTTATCCACAAACTCCTCCAGAAGTTCCTCGGAGAATTTCTCTGGGAGTTCGTCCGGGAGGTCCTTTAAGAATTCTTCCAGGAGTTCCTCCTGGAATTCTTACGGAAGTTCATTTGGGAGTTCATCCAGGAGTTCTTACGAGAGTTCCTCCAGCATTTCCCCCGTAAAATTCTTCCTGTAGTTCTTCAAGAAATTCATCCAGAAGTTCCACCGGCAGTTCCTCCGAAAATTCCTCTGATAATTTCTCCGGGAATTCCTCCAGAAATTCCTCGGGGAGTTCCTCCGGAAATTACTCCGGGAGTTCCTTCTCATAGAAACTGCCGGTGAAAGCCCCGGAGAAATACTCATAGAAACTGCCGGTGGATCTCCCGGAGGAATTCCCGTAGGAACTGCCGGATTAGTTCCCGTAAGAACTCTCGGAGGAATTTCAGGAGAAACTCATAGAAGAATTCCTAGAGGACCTCCTGGAGGAACTCCCAGAGAAACTATCGGAAGAACTTCAGGAGGAATTTCCAGCTAAATTTCTGAAGAAAGCCTAAATGATTTCCTGAAAAAAAATCCTGAATGATTTCTTGGAAGAGCTACTGGTGGAATTCCCGGATGAATTGCCGGAGGAATTTCTGAAGAAACTCCCAGGAGAATTTTCAAAGTGAAACTAGCAGAATAATTCTCGTAAAAAATCTTGAAGAATTCATCTTATAGACAAATCTTGTCTAGCAGAAACTTTTGTAGGGGTATGTAGCTGGACCATCATCATCATCAGAGAACCTCTCGGAGAATTCCTTGAGGAGCTCCCAGAGAAACTCTCGGAGGAGCTTCTGGAGGAATTTCTGTATAAATTCCTGAAGAAGCCTAAATGAACTACCGGAATAATTCTTGGAGGATCTCCCGGAGGAATGGAGGAATTATTGGAGGAACTGCCGGTGGAACTCCTGGAAGAATTTCCGGAGGAACTCCTGGAGGAATTTCCGGAGAAACTCCTGGAGGATCTCCCAGTGGAAATCTTGAGGTTTCCACCGGAGTTCTTTCAGGATTTCTTTGGGAATTAATCTAGGAATTCCTCCGAAAATTCCATTGTTGATTTCATTTTCGGTATAATTTCTGTATAAATTTTCGGTGAATTCCTGGAGAAATTCTTTGAAATTTTCACAAAAAAATATTCGAAACTTTCACGGAAAATTTTATGGAATTTACACAAGAAATTCGAAGACTTTTCGCGAAATTCTCAGGAATGTTTACTGGCAATTCTGCGGAATTTCCACGGAATATTCTTAGGAATTCCACGGTGCAATTTTTCAGAAATTTTTATGAGAAACAGCACGAAAGAATTATCTGAAGAATTCCCTGCAGAACTTATGAAGGAGTTCGTGGAGGATTTCTTGGAGTAAATAATGGTGGAATTTTCGGATCAATTCCCGGCGAAATTGATGGTGGAATTCCTGAAGACATTGCCGAAGAAGTTGCTGGAGGCATTCCTGAAGAATCCGGGCGTGACTGCTTCACATTTATTGGCGTTGCGTTTTAGTACAAAACGCTAACACGCAACGCGCTATTGTAATCCGGCCTTTACTGTTGGTTGTGGATTTGGTTTCAAAGTGTTTGGAACTTAGAAGGAAAAAACACCAAGCACTAATATTCATGTGTTTTTATAAAACTACGATTCATAAGCCCTAAAAAAATTGACCCCCCTTAATCGAAATCCTGGCTACGCCCATGATCACGGTTGACGCTTGGAACATGGAACTGCAAGTCGCTAGGTTTCGCAGGTTGCGACAGGATGATCTATGATGAATTACATTCCCGCAACTTCAAAGTCGCACTGAGGAGTATTTCAGCCCAAATCCTGGCCAAAAGTCAAATTTTTTATATATTTCCATATTATTTTTCGTTTTTTAATTCTCAAATAGTGATACTAATTTGCCATGGGATTTTTGAAACAATATTGTAAGCGATGCTGGCTGTCGAAACTTCACCATAATTTTAATGCTAGTTTTATCGCAAATGTACATTGAAACATATTCATGTTTTAGCATGTTTTTCTTGATTTATAATGAATTTCAAGATGAAAATTAATATAGGTATCAATAATGAGGATATTTGAAACTTTTTCAAGCTTGATTCGATCAGAAACCTTTTTCAGGTGATCCATAATCATGATATTAATTACTAGCTTTTTTCTACCTTTTTACAGTAATATGTTTTACAAAACAAAACTTTTGCCTGTCATAAGACGAGTTTAAACAGTCCCATTGAATTCCACCACTTAATTGTATCCTGACAGATACGTATTTCGACCTCAACAGTAAGGCCGTCTTCAGTGTCTTGTACTTGACTCGACTTGCTCCAAGTCGAGTCAAGTACAAGACACTGAAGACGGCCTTACTGTTGAGGTCGAAATACGTATCTGTCAGGATACAATTAAGTGGTGGAATTCAATGGGACTGTTTAAACTCGTCTTATGACAGGTGAAAGCATTCCACTAAAAAGCTCAAAATAATTTTCTTATCAAAACTTTTGATTAGGTTCCAAGGCAGTCCAAGCAACAAAATTGTCACCGTTGGAAAGATTGGAGTTTCCTGAATAAGCTCCATAAGAAACATTTCACGCAAACTCACGCAACCGTGATTTATTTTTATTTTTATTTAGTTAAGTTTGCTTAAAAATGCTAGAAAAAAATCATGGTTTTGATTGTCAAACCTCACATAAATAATGTTTCGCATCCAAAGAAGAGTGAGAATTTGATGAACACACCGATTCATAAAAGCATACGCATTTTCCGGATATTAAGATTTTTAAGAAACATAGCGGTTGATTTGCATTTCGTATTTATTAGGTCAGCTCCATTTGACATTACAAAACATTATCCAGGGACTTTAGCATGATTCGATGACAAATTTATATTGTTGAAGTAAACAAAGAAGTTACATTTTTATTTTTATTTTGTTAATGTGTTTTTTAATTCTAGGATTAAACACTGGAAACAAGTTACATCTTCTCGCGAAATTTATTAAGTAATAATCAATGAATGAAGATTAACATAAGGAAGACCATACCCACTGACTGAGCCAGTCGTGGGCACCACTCGTTGCAAGCACGCTGTAGTTCTCAAAGACAGCGTTCTTGCGCCAAGTGATGCTCTTTAAAAAACAATAACTGACGCCGCCAGTGGTCATACTTCACTGCTAGATGAATGTAAACAGCATAAAAACAAAAAATATACTTTACTGTTTCTATTGAATGCATTTACAGACGACAAAATGATTGACATACTTTTGGCCACGCTTTTACACTGCGTACTCCTATGTGCGTCGTAGCGCTGCAGTAAATCTGCTGGACAGGACAGAAAGTGTGGAAAAGCGGGCATCGAGCGGCTACCTTCTATCAAAGCTGTGGCACCACCAACGAGCTGGGAACCGGCTTCATAGTGCTGGGCAAGATGCGCCAACGTGTGATAAAAGGCCGTTTCTTCAACTACAGCATCATCAACGTGCACTGCCCACACGAAGGAAACCCGACGACGAGAAAGAAGCGTTCTACGCACAGCTGGAGCAGACATACGATGGATGCCCACTGCAGGACGTCAAAATAGTCATCGGCGATATGAACGCACAGGCAGGAAGGGAGGAAATGTATAGACCGATCATCGCAGTGGATAGTCTGCACACCGTATCGAATGATAACGGCCAACGATGCTTCGCAGCCTCCCACAGAATGGTAGTCCGAAGTACCTTCTTTCCCCGCAAAAACATTCACTAGGCCACATGGAAATCATCTAACCAAGAAACGGAAAACCAAATCGACCATGTTCTAATCGACGGTGAATTATTCGCCGACATCACGAACGTCCGCACTTACCGCAGTGCGAATATTGAATCCAACCACTACCTCGTTGCAGTATACCTGCGCTCAAAACTCAAGACGGCGAATGTGAGCAGTTAGTGGAAGAGATTTTCCGGACGAAAAAGCGCCAGCAGGAATATCGAGACCGTGAACAGACGGAGCAACTGTACCGCGCTAATAACACACGAAAGTTCTATGAGAAATTGAACCGTTCACGTAAGGGCCATGTGTCACAGCCTGATATGTGTAAGCATAAGCGGAAACCTTCTTACGGACGAGCGTGAAGTGATCCAAAGGTGGTGGCAGCACTACGAAGAACACCTGAATGGCGATGTGGCAGACGAAGATGGCGGTATGGTGATAAACCTGGGGGAACGCGCGCAGGACATAATTTTACCGGCTCCGAATCTCCAGGAAATCTAGGAAGAGATTGGCCGGCTGAAGAACAACAAAGCCCCTGGGGTTGAACAACTAACAGGAGAGCTATTTAAACACGGTGGTGAGGCACTAGCTAGAGCGCTGCACTGGGTCATTACCAAGATTTGGGAGGAGGAAGTTTTGCCGCAGGAGAGGATGGAGGGTGTCGTGTGTCCCATCTACAAAAAGGCGATAAGCTGGATAGTAGCAACTATCACGCAATCACATTGCTGAACGCCGCCTACAAGGTACTCTCCCAAATTTTATGCCGTCGACTAGCACCAATTGCAAGGGAGTTCGTGGGGAAGTACCAGGCGGGTTTTATGGGCGAACGCTCCACCACGGACCAGGTGTTCGCAATTCTCCAAATACTGCAGAAATGCCGCGAATACAACGTGCCCACACATCACCTATTTATCGACTTCAAACCCGCATATGATACAATCGATCGGAACCAGCTATGGCAGCTAATCCACGTACACGGATTTCCGGATAAACTGACACGGTTGATCAAGGCGACGATGGATCGGGTGATGTGCGTAGTTCAAGTTTCAGAGGCATTCTCGAGTCCCTTTGAAATGCTCAGAGGGCTACGGCAAGGTGATGGTTTTTCGTGTCTTTCGTGAAAGGGATAATACGAAGAGCAGGGATTAACACTCGTGGTACAATATTCAATAAGTTTGTCCAGCCATTTGGTTGCGCCGATGTCATTGATATTATGGCACGTAACTTTGAGAAGATGGAGGAAGCCTACATCAGACTGAAGAGGGAAGCTAAGTGGATCGGACTAGTATTTAACACATCGAAGACAAAGTACATGATAGGAAGAGGTTCAAGAGAAGACAACGCAAGATGAGCCACGGCGGGAAATTATGAGAAAAAAATATGTTCACCTTGAAGATGAAGCTTTTTATTTAAACCTTGTTTTGAAGTTTCAACAAACTACCCACTACAATTTTAGATGAAAATGTTATCTTCTTTATTTCTAATTCTAGCAATGTACAATGTTCTAGAAAGTTGTTCCTTATTTAATTTCGATGCACTTTGCTGAAAAAAACCATTGTTGTACGTCATTTGTATCATTTGTTATGATAAATTCAATAAATAATGTTTGGGTAACCCTAAAAAATCAATATTTTGATTGTAACTTTTTGGATTTAATTTTTAATCAAGTGACGTCTTCTACAAAGTTTTAGAGCATAATAAAATGCACGTGTTGGTTACACATTCGAAGACGCATACTGGCTGGAAATCGTACGTTTTTTGGACTACACAGAGCACTCCGATCGAATAGACTTCGCCGCCGTACCAAACTGGCTATCAACAAAACGCTCATTAGAGCGGTAGTCCTTTACGGACACGAGACCTGGACGATGCTCGTGGAGGACCAACGCGCACTTGGAGTTTTCGAAAGGAAAGTGCTGCATACCATCTGATCTATGGTGGAGTGCAGATGGCGAACGGTACGTGGAGGAGGCGAATGAACCAAGAATTGCATCAGCTGTTAGGAGAACTATCCACGGTCACACCGCGAAAGTCGGACGACTGTGGTGGGCCGGGCACGTAGCCCGGTGAATTTGGGCAGAATTTTATTCATGGTCCACAAAGCTTAAGAGTTTAACAGTGTAGCGCATGATGTTTTACTGCGGGGTAGCAAACTGTTTTGTTCGTCAAATATTGCGTAAAATATGCTTTTACAAAACTATTAAAAATTAAATTCTGAACGAAGCTATTGTTACGTTATTAAGCCTGTTGCATAGATGTGTTTAAAAGCCTCATAACGATATATAAATATGTTTCTTTTGAGACAAAAAACGTAAGAAAATTATTTCTAGGAGGGGCCAGTTTGAACGCCCCCCATCCTTCCCTAAAAGTCTTAAAAATCAAAACCGCCCTGATTAAAAAATATAGCTTTGTATTCATCACATTTTACACGCCCAAATCGAAAATTTGCCTTTTGGTAGTTTTGCTCACTCCTTTATATGAGGCTGTCCTATTGTGGAATTGTGGGAATTTGAAGTAGGGTAGCGTTTCAAAATCTTGGAAGAACCACATCTTACAGGAAAGATGCCTATATGTTATGTGTTAGGATGTAAGAAAATTAGCTGGAAAGTGAAATAAGCTCTACTAACACAATTCAATGTCTACAACAATATCTTAATATCTGCTTTAAGCAAGTGAAAAATATTATTATTCTAAAAGATGTATTTACTCATGTAACAGGAACTTTGAACATGATGCAATAGTGTCCGATACTGAGGGAAACTTTTCGGAATCGTGAATTTACACCAAAATCCATCATCAAAATACATCGTCGAAAAACCTGTTCAATTGATCAAATATATCTTGTATAAATCATCAATGATCATATATTATGTAGCCCGGGGCTGGATGGTCTTTCCCTACTGTAATATCCCGTTTTTATCGCCCCCAAGCGTCAAAATCGGTTTAACGCTGTATTGAACATGAGTAAGTAGTGCTGCTTCCAACTATAAAAATACTCCCAACTATATAAATTTACATTATTATTGATGGTTCTCGGCAATGATCCGACGGGCACAAGAAGGTGATGTGCGCAGCGAGCAAGGTGGATCGATCAGATGGATGATGGAGGACGATTTGCGAACCCTCCGTAGATTGCGTGGTTGGCGACGTGCAACCATGAACAGAGCCAAATGTACTGCACAGGCTACTCCGGCCTTAGTCTGAGTAAATAATAAAAACATTAGTGACGACCAAATGGATTTATACCTGGACATTCCACTGCCACTGCCGTGCTATTTCTAGAATCCGTGTAAAAAAGCCGAGTAAAAAATCTGTGTAAAAAAAGAATTGAGTGTACATTGAAGACGGTTCTTGTAAATAAATAAACAAATAAATATTTTAGTCGAACTTCTGAAAGCCTTCCATTTGATGGGCTACGATATGGCGCTAAGGATTCTTCACAACGGCAGCCCTTACTTTGCACCGTTCAATGTGCAAAAACGATCCATAAAAAAAATGAAATATTATCCGTTTATAACATCTGAATATTACATAAAACGCTACCATAAATCCATAAAATTCCAGAGATTCCATAACCAATAACATTTCGATCCATAAATCTTTGAAAAATAATCCATAAAAACTATATTTCGATCCATCCAATTTCAAATTTGCGCAATTTTTATTCTGATGATGATCCATAATTTCAGTAATATGATTCGTAATTTTGGTCATATCATCACGATAAAAATTGCGCAATTTTAAATTGTCAAATTTTATGGATCAAAATATAGTTTTTATGGATCTTTTACATTTTCCAAAAATTTATGGATCATTTGTCACACGTTCATGGGAAAATAGCAAGAATTGTATTGTTTTTCTTGACCATGTTAATGGGACATATTTCCCTATTAATTGCTAAACTTTAGCTCAGTTATGGATCGAAAAAATATTCTTTATGGAATCTCCTGAACTATTTAATGAATTAATGGTATCGTTTTATGGAAGATTCAGATGTTATTTATGGACCGTTTTTCATTTTTTATGGATCCTTCTTTATTGTTTAAATGCAAAAGTATGTTTTGCCCTTGACAACGGTACCAAGCACAACACAATTGCAACATGATAACAGATTACGTGTGGTCATTGGAAGTAGTTATCCCTCAGTGGTGATGATGCCTTTCTCGATTCAATACCGTAAAACCTCGCTCATTCGAAAGTGATTGGTGTCGAGTGAACGGGGTACCGTTTAAATTCAAAAAGGTTAATTTCGTTCCCCTGTGTAAGATTAGTGAATAAAGTCGAATATTCTCGCTTAACTTTTCAAAAGGATTTAAGTAACATTTTTTCATTAAATAATTTGAGTACTGCAAATGAAAATTGTCATGTTAATTAATTATGTTAATTATGTTAATCAAATTAATTCATGAAAAAAATGTTGTTATTATACACCAAAAAGACTTTGTATGTATCAGCAGAGATCACGCGAAAACTGCAAGTATTCATCAGCCAATGTTTACATTTTATAATTCGAGCTAGGTGGCCTCACAACTTGATCTCGTATGCTGAGATCCATCGACGATGCTATCAAAAACCGATAGAAATAGAAATTCTAGTGTTCGTGTTTTGTGGAAAATTCGTGGAATGTCAAACTCAATCGAAAAGTCTCAGGTAATCAAACTTACAGATTAAATTTGATTATTAATTTCGAAGCCTTGCCATAAGTTAAGTTAAAGTTTCTTTCAAGTTTAAAAGACAACAATGTATAGTTTGGACATTCACAGATATGAATCTATTTTTGGATAACTTAATTGCAATGTTATAATTAGATCTCACCATAGTGCACATTATTTTCTAACGAAACGAAAAACAGAAAGGATAATTCAGAAAATAAATAAGTGTTTCAGCGACTGTCGTCTTAATTGGTAATATTCAAGAATAACAAATTGTGTGGGAAATGGAAATGTAAAGACTCAAATTCAGTCGCTAGTTTTGTCTGCCTCAACTGCTGTTTTTTTGGCGGGAGAACCTTCAACCTCGACGGTGGCAGAGTCCGGTTTCTTTCTCTTGATAAGGTGCGTGATGTCGGTGGGTTTTGCGCTAGACGAGGTTCCGTTGGAGACCGACGATGATGACGAAGGACCGGCACTGTCAAAGCCATTGGTTGTCTCTCCCTTGACGATGATTTTGGACAGTTCACGTTTGACGGCTTCGATGGACTGAAAATAAAAGAAAGCAACATTCAGAAACCTTCCAATAGTTGACATTGCTATAAAACCATTTGCTTTTAGTGATGATTGTCCATTGGGAAATATTGTAATGAATACGAAGCGCAAATTACAGAGAAAAGAATAAGTTCATAGCACTTATACGGGTTGTTTTGGATTAGCATTATTACGGTGTAAATCATAGATTGGAAACTAGTGATTACTAATGTTTCACCAAATCTATAGAATGCTATCACAAATCAAGAAAGAGAGGAGTCCTAGATTCCAGTCAAAGATAAAAACAAAAATACATGAGGGTTACTACTCCTGACCAGTACTGCAAACGGTCGTGATGTCATAAGACAGAGAGGCGCCCTAGTGCAGCGGTTGCGGTGCTTCCAATGGCGGATCGAATATCTCTCCAGCCATCTTCAAGAGATGCTGCGCCTAGCTGCTCTTCCGTTGGGAGTGCCACTTCCAGCTGCTGCGCGTAGTCTTGGGCTAGTCTACCGTCTTGTAGCCGCCCAATGTTTAGCCGCGGCGGACGAGTCGTTGATCACCGTCGAGAGTTTTGAACGCAGACTTACTGCAACGAGGTAGTGGTCGGATTCAATATTCACACTGCGGTAAGTGCGTACGTTCGTGATGTCGGAGAAGAATTTACCATCGATTAGAACGTGGTCGATTTGGTTTTCAGTTACTTGATTTCCATGTGGCCTTGTGGATATTCTTCGGACTACCATTCCGCGGGAGGCTGCAAAGTTTATGCATCGTTGGCCGTTGTCGTTCGATACGGTATGCAGACTATCCGGTCCGAAGACCGGTCTATACATTTCCTCCCTTCCTACCTGAGCGTTCATGTCACCGATGACGATTTTGACGTCCCGCAGTGGGCATCGATCGTATGTCTGCTCCAGCTGCGCATAGAACGCTTCTTTCTCGTCGTCGGATCTCCCTTCGTGTGGGCAGTGCACGTTGATGATGCTATAGTTGAAGAAACGGCCTTTTATCCTCAGCTTGCACATCCTTGCGTTGATTGGCTGCCACCCAACCACGCGTTGGCGCATCTTTCCCAGCACTATGAAGCCGGTTCCTAGCTCGTTGGTGGTGCCACAGCTTTGGTAGAAGGTAGCCGCTCGATGCCCGCTTTTCCACACTTTCTGTCCTGTCCAGCAGATTTCCTGCAGCGCTACGACATCGAAGTTGCGGGGATGTAATTCATCGTAGATTATCCTGTCGCAACCTGCCTAGCGACTTGCAGTTCCATGTTCCAAGCTTCCAATCGTGATCCTTTATTCGTCGCCTAGGTCGTTGCCGATTGTATCAAATCGTATTATCTTCTATTTCGTTCGTAATAGTTGTTTTTAAAGGTGGCTTAATGGGCCTGCGAAAACCTCCTGTCTCGTCGGAGGGTCGTCGTGTCAAGGCTGTTTAGCGTCCCACCTAATACCAGGACTTGGACTTGTGCGCTTTGAGCGACACACGGTCGCTTTGGCGGAGCCTACTTGCGGATTCATGCAGCTTTTTATAGAGGTTTAACAGGGCCCACTGTCAAACTCCACCACATCCTAGGCAGGCGTTACAACTCGCAGATGACCTGGGGAGGGATCGTCAAGCCATTGGACTTAATTCCTGCTGCCCTTAGTCCCTTAGCGGCTACTAAGCTCCTGCGATTTCGGTGATTTGAGGCCAAGTCATCTACTGGCGTCATCCAGTCAAGATCCGTATTCGTAAGAAAAACACGCAAGGCCAATTGCGGCTTTGACTGCCGACGTGCAGATGGAAGCAACAGCACATGCTGGTATGCTGGTATCATATGTCGTTTTCTTTTTTGTGGTGTAGCTACACCGGAAAGTGCATCTTTTTGCACCACATAAACGAACATTTACAGTGCAGTCCCAATAAGATTGCGAAAGTATGTGTGACATCGATCATCTTCCATGATTCTGTCATATTTGTTTTTGTTCTTGCTGCCTGCTTTGAAATATGTATGTTATTCCAATAATTCTTGTTGGGCTTAAATTGAAATTGTATGAATAGTGTCACTCTTATAGACATTTTACTTTTACTTTCTGTTTAATTGCTTCGATTATCTAAAGCCACCTAAAGCTGAACACAGTACTCACTGTCTGACAGATCATGAAAACGATGCATGATATTTCAAAACGAATCAAATATTGCAAAATTTTACGGCCAATAATTCATTATACGTAGTATAGGGTATAAGATAAGAGCTTCTTTGTTTCTGATGGAAGTATTTAAATATGCAAAAGCATATTCCAATAAATCACAATACAAAACTACAAGTAGATTGATTTTTGGGTTTTCATTGGGAATTCTTGGGCCATTTCAGGTTTTTGAGAAGAATGTTGGATTCTGAGGGAAACGTTTTCACTAATCCTTAATTTGCTAATATATTACAACTATTATTGCGGCGAACTTCGTTTCGTAAGAGACATACATTTTTCTGAGCATTCACAAATTAAGTAGAAAGTAGAATGTGTTATAAACGAAATTGGTTTCCCTAAGCTTTCCAGATATTTATTAAACGAATTAAAAAAGCTCGAAACAGGTTATACATTCTAAACTCGATTCTAAACTAATCTTGTTGTACATGTACATTCGTGATATGCTGATTGAGCTAATATCCGTTTAAAATTACGCCATTTATTATAATAAATATGATAAAGAGTAACTTGATGCCAATCTACAAACATTCAATTTTCTATTCCACTTGAACACGATATTTATTAAGATTAGCTATGAATAGGCTATAACACATCGCCTCATCTATTGAATTTTAGTTTTAAGAGGTGACCTGGCAGCCATTTGAACATATGTACTGAGACTTTTACATTACAATTCACAAATTATGTTCAATTATGCTAAATCAACTAAGGTACAGTGGGGCAAGTGGGTAAAGGAAATCGTATATGTCATGGTCATCAAGTCATAAAAGTTGAATATAATATTGAAATTGATCATATTTATGACATAACGAATCATCTATCCAATCTTTATATGCCTGCGAACAAGATCTTTGAAAAATACTTTTAGGATACAAAATATTTGGAAAACAAATAAATCGGTTTCAATTTTTCACTTGCCCCACATGTGGGGTAAGTGAAAAAATGATTTTAAAAGAGGATTTTTAAATATAAGAACACATTTTCTGTTCATATATTTCATGCAAATGATAATTATACTGAATAGAGCATAACTGTGATCTGTTGTGACACTTCATGAAAGTCAAAGGGCACTAGAGTCCCTCCATTAGAATTCCAGAATTTTATGTTTTTATGTTTTCTTTACTTGAATTTTTTGAGATCTACGCGTAAAAAAATAACCTTATATGTTATGGCAAAAACCATTCGAAAATACTTATACTCTTCATTATGCCACCTAATGAATGATCACATATTAAAAAGCTAATAACATTCATAAGTTAATGAAAAGTATAAGTTTCGGAATGTATGTGACTAATGCGATGTATGAGTTTTTTCTTATAGAGTAGAGTGGGGCAAGAGTACGCACTTAGTTTTCAATCGATCATGTGGCCCTTATGAAGCAAGCTTCTACATATCAAATCAGTGTCGATGATTCATATACTCTTCCTTTATGTTACCCAGTGGAAAAAATATTGAAATTATTGAGATTCGTTTTAGTAGAACCCTTATTGCAAGACAAGTGAAAAACGCACTCTTACCCCACCGGTGGGGTAAAAGTGCGCATCGGGTGGGGTAAGAGTACGCATTTATCCAATCATGTACTTTTAGTATATATTAACACAAATAAGAGTTAATAACATTTAATTGATGTTTAGGGTCTGTCTCATTTGGAGAATTAAACTTAAAAGTGACAGTTCGAAAATTAGCAAATAACCCGGTAATAAGAATCGCTGGTGCTGCCCAGCAATTCCAATAAGACATCGATGCAAAATGATTCGATATCTGTCAAAAGTAATCTTGCTCTGCGAGCAGGGTTATTTGATAATTATTGAAATGTCACTTTTAAGTTTAATTTCAGTTTAATTATCCAATTGAGACAGACCCTTAATGGGCATATATTAGGGAATGTTTAAAGATTACGTAATTCTTAAAGGGGGAGGGGGTCCTAAAAATGTGCACTTTCATACGAAAAACCATTGTTTTTTTATATATACAAAAACCTACAAGGGTAAAAATATATATCAGGTTTCGTGTGGCGTACCAATCACGTAGCGTAAAATTTGGCTATTTTATCACCCCTCCCCCCTATCTTAAACTATTTGTATGAATCCTCTAAAAATTATATGGATCGTCACACATCTCGCAACCCCTCCCAGCTAAACGTTGAGTAATTTATGAATGTTTCTTTTGATTAAATGAAATTATCATTTAGATGAAATTGTGTTTTCGTACTATGTTTAGGTGTACAACAAGTCTTCATACCATTTCATTATTTCGCTTCAGTGCTTTGTTCGCTAAGTCCTTTCTAACACCGAATTACTTAAACTTATCCTAAAAACTTGTGATAATTTCAAATTCTGTCCCTTTTTTTTGGTTGTGGATCTTTACGCTTTGGAAGAAGTCTTATTTCAGGCGGAGATACGGGTTTGACATCATAACTTGAAGATTCATATGCGTACTCTTGGCCCACCGGTTCCTGCGTACTTTTACCCCACAGTCCCAAAAATTATTCAAGTAATGGTTTTGACTTCTTGGAAAACCAACCGGATTGGTGTTCTGTACCATAAAGTACTCTATACAATAGGTTATCGAAATGGTATAATGTTCACCTGATTGAACGTATATATGGTAATGAAATACTAGTTGCGGAAATCCAATTATTTTTAGCAAAATGATCAAAAAGTTATCTAACTCCATATCTCCCTTGTTGTTTATTCAAATCGTTTACAATTACACATGATAATAGTTGGCCAGAATACCTGTCAAACTGATGCAATGCTGCTAGTTTATCTTTTTTTATTACTTCAAAAAATCGAAAACGTACTCTTACCCCACGCGCACTCTTGCCCCACTCTACTCTACATGTCATTAAGCGCCTGCTTTGGCAAAAAAGTATTAGAAATCTTAATAATAAAATACATTAATTTTTTTTACGTGTAATATCTCATCTCCATTTGTCTCTAACACTACTTTCTATTTCAGGCTTATATAGTAAGATAAAAAACCTTGGCGATAATTCAGAGAAATTATCTTTGAAATATTCATCAAACCTGTAATCATATTGTGTTTCATTAACAATCCGCTTATGATTTCAGTAGAAGAGTCTACATTAACAAATAAATAAATTTTATAAATTTCAACTAAATAAATCATAATTGTTGATATATGTGCAATAGTAGTGATTCTTGTATTTGAACTATATAAATAACACTTTTTCACGAATTATTTATCAAACATAGATTATTTAAAACACTGACACGCTTGGCACTTTGGGTTTCTGATTTAGTATTACCACGTATCACTGTAATAACCAAAAGCCTTCGAAAGAGTTCAAATTGGTATCATTTGTTTATATACGCTTAATAGAAATTATTTGTGTTTGGAAAAATAGAGAATATAGAATTTTTTGATGTTGATGTTCATGAATTCAAAACTACAAAGAAAACCAACTTATCAATGCACTAAAAAAAAATATTTGTATTTATTGACACGCAAAACAACTTGTGCAAAAGATAAACTTGAAAGGTTAATAAACTTTTACTCTCGCATGTTGAAATGGTTCATTATTTTATGTTTCACTTATTCAACGCATTGATTTGAATGACCTTGTATGATAGTGAAGTGAAATTGAATAATTCTGTGCTTCATCAGTGAACCCACTTACCCCACTGTACCTTATACGTTTTCAATTCCATGGATTAATCAGCAAAGGCTCAACTAAAACGTGACCCATGTAATACAATGTGAGATAGCAAAGCTAGACTGTAATTATTGCTATTGAGTCATTAGATAATAAAAATCAACAAAATCTCAATAGATCAAAGCTGAATATTCAAAATCTGAAAATGTTATGAAAATCCTTTGCAAATACCAAAAACTTGGAATTCAAAAGAGTTTATGGAATGATTCTTCACCTCAAGCTAGTTGATTTTTCCAAAAGATACTTCGAAGAACAAGTTCTGATATTGGTTCAAAATTTTGGAACTATTTTCAAGTTGCACAAAAAAAAACTTGTTTATTAGAATAATTTCATGACTAATAATATATTCAAACCGATGGTCAAGGTAATGAAAGTATAAAATTTAATAGCATGAATTAGTACAATACAACTGGTTGAATGTAAGCAATTTCTTTTGCCTTGATTCATCGCCTTTTATAAACTTAACTTTTATAAACTAATCGATTAGTAAATGTCCTACACTGTTTTTAATTATCCTTTTCTTATGACATACATAAAACTACATTTTTATTTATTTTACATTAGATAAATATAATTAAAACGCGCAATTACCATTCCCACTTTATTAAAAAATCTAACTCCAACGCGCACCCGGCACATCAAAGCCGAAGCCAAAACAAAACAGAATTTGACAGCAACAAGCACGTGACATGCGGCTGTATTGGTAACACCACCATTCGAACAAGCAGCACTCTCGATTTTATGCGTGGTACACTTTCCGTACGGTGCACGAAAAAGTGTGGTTTGAGTGTAGAGTGAAAACCAAAAACGAACAATTTCAGTGCAGAAAGTGTACACCCGGTGCAGCTACACCGCAAAAACGAAAACGACAATAGTAAGTACGGCGATGGAGTTCGTGGAGCTACCGGTCGTCAAAAAAAACTAAAGAGCCGCCCATGTACTGTCACTAGGATATACCGGAAATAGACGAGCCAGTTTAGTCATGCCATCGTCTTCACATCTTGGATCGAACTTCGCATATTCGATTTCTCGTTGGAATCAGATGTATCAATTATTACGACAACCAGCAGAGTAAACCGCCTGCGTCTTCTGCTCTTCAACTACATGCAGCAAATAGATCAACGATAAGGTACAGTGGGGCAAATGAGTAAAGGAAATCGTATAGTTCAGGTTCATTAAGTCATAAAAGTTGATCAGGGGTTGAAGGGGCCCTCTTTAACCGTGCGGTAAGACGCTCGGCTACAAAGCAAGACCATGCTGAGGGTGGCTGGGTTCGATTCCCGGTGCCGGTCTAGGCAATTTTCGGATTGGAAATTGTCTCGACTTCACTGGGCATAAAAGTATCATCGTGTTAACCTCATGATATACGAATACAAAAATGGTAATTTGGTTTAGTAACCTCACAGTTAATAACTGTGGAAGTGCTTAATGAACACTAAGCTGCGAGGCGGCTCTGTCACAGTGTGGGGATGTAATGCCGATAAGAAGAAGAAGAAGATGTTTATGGTAAAAAGAATTATATGCCCGCCGAAAATTATATGCCCTGCTAAGCCATTTCCAAGCAAAGAAGATTTTCACTACTCTAGATTTGGTTTGAGCGTATTACAATGTGCTTACCGTAATATTGTTTGGGCATTTGATTGAAGGTAAAACATTTACTGTATTCAACGACCATCGTAACCTAACCTATATTCTAGATTCCATCTTTACACACTTTACACTTTACACACACATACAAATTTTGAAAAAAATAGTTATTGCTTTGCCTGTTTTTTACCATGGGTGGGGCAAGTGAAAATTTTCTGACACTGAATGCATTTCTCTATTTTTCCAAACACAAACGTATATAAACAAATGATAGCAATTCGAACTCATTCGAAGGCTTTTGGTTATTACAGTGATACGTGGTAATACTAAATCAGGAACCCAAAGTGCCAAGCGTGTCAGTGTTTTAAATAATCCATGTTTGATAAATAATTCGTGAAAAAATGTTATTTATATAGCTTAAATACAAGAACCACTTCTATGGCAAATATATCAACAATTATGATTGATTTGGTTGAAATTTATAAAATTTATTTATTTGTTAATGTAGACTCTTCTACTGAAATCATAAGTGGATTGTTAATGAAGCACAATATGATTCCAGGTTTGATGAATATTTCAAAGATAATTTCTCTGCATTATCGCCAAGGTTCATTATCTTACTATAAACCTGAAATAGAAAGTAGTGTTAGACACAAATGGAAATGAGATATTAGATCTCAAAAAATTCAAGTGAAGAAAACATAAAAGCATAAAAATAATTTAATGGAGGCACTCTAGTGCCCTTTGACTTTCATGAAGTGTCAAAAAGCATCACAACAGATCACAGTTATGTTCTATTCAGCATAATTATCATTTGAATGAAATATATGAACAGAAAATGTGTTCTTATATTGAAAAATCCTCTTTTAAAATCATTTTTTCACTTACCCAGGAGGGGGCAAGTGAAAAATTGAAACCGATTTTTTTGTTTTCAAATATTTTGAGTCCTAGAAGTATTTTTCAAAGATCTTGTTCGCAGGCATATAAAGATTGGATAGACAATTCGTTATGTCATAAATATGATCAATTTGAATATAATATTCAACTTTTATGACTTGATGAACATGAAATATACGATTTCCTTTATCCACTTGCCCCACTGTACCTTAAATCAAAGAAAACAGAATGGTAATATGTTAATGAAGCGCCTGTTAAGAAAACTCCGCTGTGAACCCTTTTTAATTAACAGGCTTGGCAGTCATAAGAGGCCATGGGTTCAATTTCAGATCGTTTCCATTCCTTATCACATTGGCTATCACATTCTATTATATCACATTGGCTTCTACTCTCTTCATTGGCATTACATCCCTCACTGGGACATTGCCGCCTCGCAGCTTAGTGTTCATTAAGCACTTCCACAGTTATTAACTGCGAGATTTCTAAACCAAGTTACTATTTCTGCATTCGTATACTGCATTCATCGCTAACACGATGATACTTTTATGCACAGGGAAGTCGAGACAATTTCCAATCCGAAAATTGCCTAGACCGGCACCGGGAATCGAACCCAGCCACCCTCAGCATTGTCTTGCACGGCTAAGGAGCGCCCCTATCACATTGGCAACACGTCAATAAAGACGAAGCTCTGGTTAGTGAAATATTTTTGTTAGATTTCTCTGAGAATTTCCAAGCAAATTTTAAAATGGTTTTATGCTTTTAGGGACAGGATTTTATAAGAAATTGAATATTGCTAATGGATTCATAGACCACCATGTGTCCGAAAATAATTCTTTAATTCAAATATACTTTCAAGATTCCAATTTGACATTTTAAGGTCACTCCTGACAGAATCCAAGTTTCAAAGTGCTCGCGTTTTCGGGGGCACACTACTCGATACGGAGGCGGCGGACAACTGTCATTTTTGTTGATTCAGCTTTGCTGCGTCGCAGCATGCGTGAAAAAATAAAAATAACAGTTGTGTGTTGCTTCCGTATCGAGTGGTGTGCCCCCGAAAACGCGAGCACTTTGAAACTTGGATTCTGTCAGGAGTGACCTTAAGTTAAGGATGATATGTGATATTTGGGAAATTCTGTAATGCTGATGTAATTTTCTAAAATTACACAGAGGAACAAAATTTAACCTTTTGTGGGTCCTCAGAACCAATTGATGTGTCTTCAGTAGACTTTGGCTCGCTGAATCCGAATCTGTCCTCAGATATGCTCTAACACGTCCAAATTTTGATATATAGCTAGATTAATACCGCTAATTTGAAGAAATTGGCATTTTTCGAAGAACTTTCATGTAGTATATAAACATAATTTTAGGTCAATCAATACCCGGAACGGTAAAAGCACATCTGGTCTAATGAATTTTCATCAGATTTGCACGTTACAATCGTTTTCTATTCGGTTTTCCTTGAATTTGTTCAGTGCAATTAATTTAAAAAAATTACATGCAAGTCCGTTTCAAAAACTTGCATGCAAACGTCATCACCATCAGTTCGAAGCCACCAAAAAATCAACAACATGTGACCAGATATATATGCTAGAATATAGTGCGAACATGATGATGCAGAATGTTCCTTTCTTAGTAATCAACAAGGAAAGAGATCGGGTTGCAATTTGAACAAATTCAAATCCTCTACTAGATCCACTACCAATAAATTCCAGCACTCGGAAAGTAAGTTGAAACTTAAACATTTTGTAACTTCATCGTAAATTTTCTCATTCATGCCGTTGTGTTGTTAAATTAGAGAAATGTCAGAGTGCAGAATTGGCGGATCATCCAACCATATGCTCGGGTAACTGTAACATGGTGAACAGCACACAAGTGGAGCGGAGCCCAAGTTTTTTTTTATAGCGCATAACTTTGCGTCTTAGCACATAACAAAGCTTGATAAAACTAGTGAACTTTTTCCCGTTTCACTGTTATAAGCTGACCATAGATAAAAGAAATTGCATTGGCAACATCCACGCAGCATTTTCAACGCGAATCAAAAAATAAAAAAAAGTCCCCCACGCACAAGTAGGTTGTTGACGTTTTCCGGTTTCTGTTGCGTAGCCGTCAACGTCGCTTCAGCTTGTCTGCAATCATACACAAGAACGATCGAATGCAACTTATCGATTCGTTGATTGATTTTCCTAATGGATAGTTCTCCGCCCAAATTTATATCATAGGAATATTGGAATGATCATAAATAGCAGGAATAATCAAAATATATAGAACTGCGTACAGTTCTCTTACTTGCATTATTCGAATGAACATAATAAAGGAGCTTCAATTGACAGTTAATACACCATATCACTTGAGCAATTATTGAAAATTTATCGCGCCAGAGGAAATACAATATCATATTTATATCCAATAGAACTTACTTCAATGAAAAAATATATTTTTTTCGCTTGGACAAACTATTATATTGAATTCTTGTTACTTTCCTCTCAACACAGTTCACAGAAAAAAAAACCAGTCTTGTATACAAGTTTTCGAAGGTGGCTTGCATAACACACGTTTTCAAATAACTGCCACTTACTAAAATTGTAGATAAATCACACTTATTATGTTTAACTTGTTTAAAATGCACCACATTTCGAAATATTAGATGTTTGTGATCCATTTTGGACCTTGATTGACTAGTAAGTCTTTTTATAGGGTTGACGATGGCTGTTCCAAAATGCTCTAAATCATTGATTTTACAACATTTATTGATGTATATCTCCAAATCTCGACGTGTTAGAGCAAATCTGATGTCAGATTCGGATTCAGCGAGCCAAAATCTACTAGGGACACATTATTATTGGTGTTAGAGATAAAATCTTGTTGAGCTGTGTTATCAATCAGATTAAAAGAGGTAAATGTGTTTTTTCCTGAATAGAAACAATTTAGCAGTTTCAACTATAACACTAAGCAGATTTAAAAGCATTTATATTTCAAGAAGAAAGAATCTGAACAAATAATTCTTAAAATTTCTGAAATCTCTGACACTTGAGAATAGTTTTTATTTATTTACAATGCTCTGAAAAACGCCGATGTGAATATGTATATTACGTGAAAGATTTTGATTTTAAAGTGTATTAAAGGTAACCACTTTCCTTCGATGGGACTCGAACCCATGACCCTCAATAATAAAGGCAATACCTAGCCTAATGTACATATTCACATCGGAGTGGCCAACAACCGAAAAATTAACTTTGATTGAATGCAGTTCTTATATGTTTTTTTTTTTATTTTTAACATTTACATTTATGATTGTAGTTCTGAAATTCCAGAAAATCCAAAAGAAATTATTCTTTGGAAAATATTGATCAATTCTGTAAACATAATTCTCGAGTTAAGACGTGATTTCTAAGACCTAAAATTGTCAAGGGATTTAACTGTTTTCATGCTGGAAGCGAAGAAATTATCCAACTGTCCCGCGAAAATTTGGAATTTTTGAGAAAAAAAATAAAATAATTTGATAACAAAACTCATTCAAACGGCGTTTCATGAATCTTGGATTTCAAATAAAATGCAAACAATTATCAGTAAAATGGTTTAAAAATAGATAAGAAGTTAATTGATTAGTTATAGCTTTTATTTAGTCTGTCGAAAACAATATTCAGCGTCAATCAAATTCCCGGTTCTATCTCATTCCCGGTTAATTCCCGGTTTTCCCGGTTCAGTAGCCACCCTGTTTGAAGTACATTTCTGGCTTCACAGGCTCGATAAGGAACATTTAGGCTATTTAGCTTATAGTCGTCTTTAAACTTAGTGATTCACTCCCACAGTTCCTAATTGAGAACTAGGTACCCGACTAAGGGGCTTTCCTTAGCCGTGCGGTAAGATGCTCGGCTACAAAGCAAGACCATGCTGAAGGTGGCTGGGTTCGGTTCTCGGTCCATTCTAGGATATTTTTGGGTTGGAAGTTTTCTCGACTTTCCTGGGCATAAAAGTATCACCATGTTAGTCTCATGATATACGAATGCAGTCCTGGTAGCGGGTCACAAAGCCTCTTTTTTCGACCTCAAGTCACTAAAGTCACTTTTTTCCGCAAAAACTCACTATTTTCAACTATTTTGAAACCATTGACCAAGATTTTTGAATGAAGCCTTATGTTTCCGTCCGATGATGCTTTGTCCATGGCGGAAATGAAATAACGGATCTTGGAAAAATGATCGCTCTGAAACATCGCCAGCCATTTTACTCACTGCTCTTATTGGCATTTCACCAGTAGCTAATTGAAGGTGTTTTACGTCAGAATTTATAAATTGGTATATGGTCATGCAAGCAGAAGACCTGCCGATTTTGATTTTTAAATTTTAATTTTTTTAACTTTCTACAATAGGGGAAGGTGGGGATATCTGATTCCTTGGGAGACTTGGTCCTCTCTTGTTTATCAAGAACTAAAGTAGTTTTGTTATAGCGTATTTTGCTAATAGATCCTCTAGCCAAATGATCGGAAAATCTGCGTATTTTGGAGGAAAAATATTTAAAAGTTCGGAGAGCACCTTTCTAATTTCATTAAAGCAAGTTCTTGGAAGTTCCGAATATTTTCAAAATCGACTTTTGACAGCACTCTAAAAAAATTAATTATGTATCAATAACAACAACAGTTACAGACTACCACCACACATTCGTCATAATTTTGAGTAGTCCTGCTTTTGACTGACATTTGGTAAAATTTCCGTTGGATAAAAAGAGATGGCAATACAATATTACTTAGTCACTGAGCAGAGCTGGCATTTCCTCACACACTGTGCACAATGAGGAGATTTTAATACACACCACAGAGAGTGACGCTGATACTCATCGTGTAACAAAGCCAACACGGTGAGTGAGGACGAAGACGAAGAGTGAGAGAATCATTCCGGTGTGAGCTGGGCCAGCACAAAGTTGTGCCACTTAGTGCAATATTCTTGGAAACGATTTCGTTTTCTATGAAGCTCACTGAAATTTTTTAGAACACAAACATACTTCGCTTTTGAAAATTAGTTAACTAACGTCTCAGTTAGAAATAATAAAGTTTGGCGCTCCATGCTATATTGGCGAATAAAGATTGAATAAAAAAGATTAAGAAGATGAAGAAGCTAAAAAATGATATTTGACAGGAATGGCCCGGGAAAGCAAACGGTTAAATTTGTAAAACGCTTCTCGAAAATTCTAGAAGCAATTTAGTTAAATGCAGTTAGCAGCAGTGTTGTAAAATGTCATTTGCATTCGGTTGTAGAATTTTCCCAGAACTTTTTTCTGAAGGTAGCCATCATTCCTGAGGTATGACGAACTTATAGCGCTTAAATGTACCAACAACTTTGTCTAACAAGACATTGCTGTAAATATGTAATCTGAGGCGTGGGAGGCAAAATGTCATTCAAATGACATTATGTCAAATGACACGTGACATTTTGGAGAGTTTTCACTATCCAGCCTCATATGTAATATTTAGAGCAATGTACCCTTGGACAAAAATATTGCCCTACTCAAGCGTTATGAGTACATCTAAAATTATGGAATAAATTTGGCTTCTGAAGAAAGTTATGAACAAATTAGTCAAATGACATGCAGATGACATTTTACAAGCCTGGTTAGCAGTACGGGGATGAACTTTCCTTATATTGTATAAAAACACATAATTTCGATTTTGAATTTTATTCTGTGATATTGCACTGATGTCTAGAATTTGTGAGAAGAGTTTTATAAATTTCACCGAGTGCTTTCCCGTGCCATTTTTTTCTAATAATATCTTTCGGCTTCTTCTTCATGCAACCTTTATTCGCCTGGAGACGGAAGGGGAATTAAAACTGTTTATTTTTAGCTTGGCGTAAATCATAAATCTTTTCTAAAACTATTTTACACAGAATTGTGCAAAATAAACAGTGTTTTTCAATGAAATTTGTGTGAAAACTTTCATACGGCCGTGAACATTATTCTGAAGGACAGCAGGAGTACATTGGGCATGATGGCATGACATCTAGAAAAAAATTAACGCTGAAATGAAATAATGGAACTTTATATAAGTTCAATGTTTTCTGTTTTTGTTCCGAATTTAGAACCTTTATATTTACCAAGATTACCAGATAGAAATTGTATTTAGAAATCGTCTCGTCAGTAACTTATTTTAAAGCAGGTGGGGCGGAATAATGCTAGTAGTACAATTGCTTCTTTGCCCACAGACATCCCAACAGCTAGCAACCACAAAAATATCTTATTACGCATAAATAGTATCAACAGCTACGTTTAACTTTCTTTGACAATGTTTATTTTCATTCTGTTTGATTCACCGTTTTGTCAAAACTCATTGAGGAACACGGTGTGTTTATTTCATCATTTATCCTCAACTCTTCGTGTCTGACAAATGCATTCGATGCAGAGTAGAAACACAAAGAGGACTCACTGCGTTGTGGAAGAGAAAGAATGAGCGATAAGCGAAACACACTCTCTGCGGTCTTTTTGAGGAGTGCAATAGACACGCACATTTCGTCTACTCTGAGGAGTATGCCAGCCCTGTCCCTGAGTAGATAAGCTAGCGTGCACGATTTTCGTTTCTCTTCGTTCGTTATGAGAGAGTGGTGAGTGAAAGATGTTCTCCGTCACAAATTACGAAAAAAAGATTCTCCTTCGACTCAAAAACGCTTGATTTCGTCTCATCGTACTTGCAACTGAAACTGAAAGTCACTATTTGGTCACTTTTCTGCAACTGAGTCACTATTTGGTCACTTTTCTGAAACTGAAAGTCACTATTTGGTCTTTTTTTCGCCAGCTTTGGTCACTAAAGTCATTATATTGAGCGGCATTGGCCGCTACCAGCCCTACGAATGCAAAATCGATCGAACATTAAGCTGCGGGGCGACAATGTCCCAATTGGGGATGTAATACCATTAAGAAGAAGAAGATCCGACTAACATCTTCCGCGTTAAGTAGCAAAATGTGCCATACGACGGCCAACCTACCGAACTTATCCGATTGAGAAGTTTTGGGCCGTATTTCTCTAGTCACTTATAAATTATAAGTTATAATGTTAGTGGTATAATAGATCACCTGGAAAAGACCACCAGTGGTGCGAATTCTCAATCTCAGTGACTGAAATTTGTTGAAATTGATACCATTGCCTCTTCACACTCACTTCCTAACAGTGAAAACTGAAAATGGTTAGCAGCAACAATCAAAGATAGAGTAAACAAAAGACCTCTCTTCTCATTACACACGCAGCCCGCAGTGACAGTCCATTCAGTTCACTCGCTGCTGCGTGAATACATTTTAACCCTATATAAATGTATGGGTGAATACTATCACTTGAAAGACAGTGACAGGAAATTGGTGCCGAATGATCATCAAATTCAGCCCGCTGTTGGCAAACCGAGTTAGCTAAGCTACTCCTGAAAGACACCGTCATAGGCGAAGAGGAGCAGAGAAAAATACAAAACAAAAGAATCACACTCAGCAGGCATTGTTGATAAATTGCACCACTGACCAACACACTTACCGTCTTCTTCGTATCCTCAACTTCGGCGATTTTCTCCAAAATTTCTTGCTTTGTTTCTTCCAGATCCTTGATAGCAGCCTTTGTTTCATCGGTTTGTTCCTTGCTTTGTTCCTGTTGAACAACTTTATCCATTTCGCTACAAGCTTCACGGAAAGCGACAATGGAATCCTCGAACTCGTTTTGCATCAGATGGCACAAACCAATTTTATAGTGTATTTCGGCAATAATCCGCCGGTCAGTTTTACCGGTTTTGTCGTATACGGCCAGGGCTCTTTCTGAAACAGTAATTAAATATAAATGAATAATATTTTTATTATTATGTTTTCACAACTCACTGTAATCACTAATGGCAATCGCAAAATTGCTATTCTCAAGAGAAATACTGGCCAACTCCGAATAGCACTCCGACAAATTGTCCAATGATTTATCGCCTTGCTTTTCGAAGATTTTAACTGCCAACTCCAATATTTCCCAAGCAACTTCCAAATTTCCTTCGCATTTTTCTTCCTCGTCTTCTTCTGTGTCATCCTTCTCATGTTCCACACCGTTTGCCGTTGAAGGTCCAGGTTGTGGTTCTCCATCCGCCTTCGATGATGATCCTTCCATTGCGGTCTTTTCCTTTTTTGACTCCCCATTTTCCGTTTTTTCTGATTCAACTGCTTCCTTTTCCGTGCTTTCTGTTTTATCATCTTTATCCGCATCTTGCTCTTTCTCTTCACCTTCTGCTTCACCCTCACCCTCTCCTTCCTCGTCACCATCTTCACCATCTCCGTCTTCTTCGTCGTCATCATCGGCCTCCTCTCCCTCACCCGGAACGATCAAGTTGTTCTCGTCCTTACCCAGGGCAATCAACGACTTAGCATATAGCAAATAAGCCATGCCGCACTCGTCCGAAGTAGGGCCATACAGTTCCGAGTAGATGGCGCAGCAAGCGCTCAGATCATCGGCAGCATCTGTGTACTGTTTCATACAGAAGTTTCGACTACCACGACCGAACAGTTCCTTTGCTTCCGCCACCTTCTCATCCTTTGTAACAAGAGCTTCCGATTTTTCAGCCATTCTCTGTTCCGGTGATTTTTTTTTGCGAATACTCTGAAAAGTCAAAGGAAAAAAATGATCGTTAAAATTTAGATTTAAACATGATTTGCGCATTGGCCTTTATTTTCTTTAAATCTTCATCCGATTTACCTATTCTGGGATGTTTATGGCCCAGAGCTTTTCGATTCATCGCAACTTTGGAGTATTCTGGGATTTAGCTCTTATGTAGATCTCGTTAAACCGCACAATTAAATGTATTTGTGTACACAACTTGTGTGCACGTATTTCAGAAGAGTAAAACAATACAAAAGATTCGGCAGATTTTTCAGTTTTGAGCTGACTCGATTCGATCAATGAATCCAAAAGTACACAAAACAGTCCCTAATAAATCAAACGAAATGAATAAAAGTTCATTTAATCATCGTACAATGTGGACACCCTTTACTTGAATTTCGCATTCACTAAAAATAACCAAGCCTTCACCACAACCCTACCAAAATAAATCTTTTTTTACATATTATTAAGCTTAAAATAGTTTTGACTGGAATAAATGTTAAGTTTGAAAACAAACTTGTTGATAGCCTATTCAGATTACGCCATTTATGATAATAAATATCATGATAAAAAGTAACCTGGTGCCAATTTCCATACATTCATTTTATTTTTCATATTTAACACGATAATTATTATGATAATTGAAATTGGCTATAAGTAAATTTTGTTGAAATATTATTTAGAACATTTCAAGAGTTTTTTTACATACTTTTAAAGCATCTTTATGAGGTGATGACTTTATTAGCTTTTGAAGCTTTTTCAAATCTTCCAACTCTGGCTCCATAGAAGGTATTTCTAAAAAAAGATGATTAGAAAATATGTTGTAACGCTTATAGAAGATTGACAGTGTGTCTACGATAGAAGTACATGCGGGTAAAAATACTATGTGAACTATTAGACGACCTTGAAGGAATATAACTGAGCTGAACATACTGACTTAAACATTCGAATGTATATAACATAACACTTGACACCACAAGAAAGAAATGGACCCAACTCATACCGGATCACTTTGCTTCCTTGTCCTTCAACTTCGACTTGCCATTTGTTTTACCGCAGTACCTGTTGAAATTATAGTCACTGGGCCGTAGTCTGGCGGATATAATGGTGGAATCCTGTTGAACTGTTGATTGTAAAACCCAATCGAGAATGAAGTGGAAAAAATTGAAATTGGATCAAACCTAATGATATAAATATGTATGCAGTTTTAATAAATGAAATGTCTACTACAGTTTCAGTTTCAAAGTGTTAAAGTCGCATGTACAAAAACAGAAATAATAAACAAAACTTATAACAAAATGCTAGCCATGTTTTCATAATGATTCTGGAAGAAATACAATAAAAAAAATAAATGAAGTCCTAAGAAAACAAAACAAAGTTGAATCGTTCGTTTTTATCTCTGCCACACTATAGTACAATGACTATAGTTGCACCAAGCTCCCACATGGGATCATAAAAGCACTGCAGATGCAATGATGTTCCTTGCCAAATCGCAGCCTATTCTGCAGCGCAATTTGGGTTTTTGATACTGACCATAAAGTGGATTCAAAACATATGATAAATGAAAAATGATGCAGAGTGAATGAATTTTGATGGACGATTGAGATCAAAAAACATAATTTACATAATGCGTTCACCTTTGGCTTCAGCCTAACTTATGAGAGCAAACAAACAAACAAACAAACAACATACAAACAGAACTCAAAACGGTAAAATTTTTGGGTAATAATAGATGGGACTATGTGAAAAATATATACTGTGAAAAAAAAACTTTGTTCAGTTATTTATAAAACAAATCAATTTTCACGGTACAGATTGAGATTAGTAAAGATCGAGATTTTGATCCTCGAAGATGACCGACCATTCACGGAAATCAGCGATGATGTTATAATTATTTACGTGGGTATATTTATCGGCGCTACTAATTTGGAGTCATCTGTATTTTTTCTTATTCTGGACATAGAGTAAGTGCTTTTGAAGGAGTAATTTACTTTTTTGCATAATTCCCAGCAAATCCATGAGTTCAATTAAGGAATCATGCATTAACTCGCCTTATTCCTGGCAAATACATATTTTTAAGGGAGTCATTTACTCGTTCGCCATTTTACGAGCAAATGCATGGTTCAAATGAAAGCCAATGCGTGCGTTTGAAGAATTAGTTATTTAACCTTTCATCATCAAAGAGGTCCTAAATTGTCTTATTTATATTATTTGGAGAATCTGTCTGAGTCATCTTATCTGTCTCATTTATCTTTTTTTGTCTTATTTGTTTCATTTGTCTCACTAATCTTTTTTGTCTTATTTGTTTCCTTTGTCTCACTTATCTTTTTTTGTCTTATTTGATTTATATGTCTTATTTGTCTTATTTGTTGTATTTGTCTTATTTGTTGTATTTGTCTTATTTGTCCTATTTGCTTATTTGTTTCATGTGTCTCTTGTACTTATCATCTTTGCTCCACCAGCACCATGATCCTTTGTACAATGAATCTGTTATATTTTCCAATATTGTTCCAAAAATCAAAATTTCATACTCCAAAACCAGCTGGGTTTTGTTTTGTTTTCCTCAATACGTCGGTTGAAGCAATTGTAAACTGAACAATGATGAGATTGTGTTGGCGACACTGTCAGTTCAATTCTGGCGGGCGATCTCAAAGAGAGCTATCACGTGCTTTTTTAACGGAAACGCTTTCATCAGACTTTGAAGAAGGAATCAAATACTCTTCCCCTCATTCCGGGAAAATGCATACTTTTAAAGAAGGGATCGATAACTCTTGGTTAAAACTCATAGCAAATCACTTCGCTTCCCATCCAGTCAGACTTCGAGAAGATCCCAGTAAGTACTACCAAGAGTTCACAATGTAAGCTGCACGGAAAGTTTGTAACGTTTTGCAACTTTTCAATACAAAAACAAAATTCAATATTAAATAAATAGGATGAATTAGATTAAAAACAAAAATAATTATTTATTTTAGTACCGTCAACTGGAGGGAAGATGATCATTGAGGTGAAGATGATCATTTGATGGGTCAGTCAAATGTGCCAAATTTTTTATGAAACGGTAGTCAACAATATTCTCCGTTCAAGTAATGTTACCGCTAGGTAGAAATCCGAGTTTTTCGATTATAATCATGAAAATGTATTTTGTGGAAGAAAGAGAGAGATAGTCATAGATGACGCTATTTTCGTTTCAAATATTGACTTCGTAGACTTCTTTACGTAGTATATTCAACATTCATACAAATAACCTAGTGTATTTTGACTACTAGGTCATAATGATTTTAGTAGAGCTGTCTTGATCAACTTCACCCCAAACCAGATTACTTAAAAAATGTGTGATAATTTAATTTATTTTAATAAATGCGAATGCATTTCAGAAAACTAAAGTTGTTGATTATTGCAACGTATAGCAGTACATGTTTTGAAAATATTTGTTTCGATTTAAAATGTAAACACACATTGTTATTGCATGTTTTGTCTTAAAAATGATCATCTTCCCTCCAGTTGACGGTAACTATTTACAATACAGCACAATTAAAAAAGCATAAAATTCCTGTTATAAAAAAGCTTTATTGGTTTGGATAAAAGCTTCATATTTATATCGAACTAATGAATACTTTGCGGAAACCAAGATGGCCTCCAAATATAGCAATGAAATACCACTTGTCTACTTGTTTACTTGTCTAAAAATCATTTAATAGTACATATTAGTTAAAATTTCTCAAAGTAAATATTTGTGAATACCTTGCTCAGCCATTTCTAAATCATATCGGCTAGAGTGCGGACAGTTAGTTTCGGTGATAAAGTTTTTATTTTTCCAATTAAGGTTAGTCTTTATTTCAATAGAATTTGATTAAATGTAATTGATTATAAAAAGTGATTTGACATGGAGTGAAACGTTAATAGGGGGAAAGACGGCTTTGGCAGTTTTTGTTCTATTATTGGCAGGGGGGTTTTTGTCGACTGAATTTTATGAAATTTGGCCACAATATTCTTTGATATGCAAAGAATGTTTGGGCCAAATTTGAGCCTAGTCAGTCATAAAAAAAACCCCTGCCAATAATAGAACAAAACCTGCCAAAGCCGTCATTCCCCCTATTTAATCAAATTTGTTTTTTTTTGTTAAATTAGTTTTTCGATCTAGATTACGAGAAGCGAAAACTCTGCGCTCTTGTGAGATTTTAAATCTGTACAAAAGGCAATTATATTAGTGAATTCATTTGTTGGCTTTATTTTAATTTCGTTTCTCGTTGGAACCTAGCGTCCAACGGGCGCTTTTTTATCCGAGCGACAAGCATGGCATTTTCCCGCCATCTTTTTTTGGAATTCGTCCACGTAGGGACGATTACGGTGACGACCGCGCTCATCCTAACCCGCCAGTTCCTTGGCTTGGATTTTCAGTTATAATTCGTTAGAAAAACGACAAAGATATATTTTTTCCCGTTGGCATTAATTATTTTAAATCTCTTGTGTTAGATTATTACGTGATTAGCGTGAAAAAAGCTTTGCCTTTCTGTATATTTGGTTTTTGGATTTTTGACAAAATTGTGTTTTTTCCCAAGGGTCCCCCCTCCCTTGGGAATAAAAGCGCAAAAAAAAAATTTTTCACTTATTATGCGTTTTCCGACTAGGACTCTTCACCAAAAATGTAACGTGCCATGATTTGACTGGTTTTACTTAAAACCTGATTTTTAAAAATCTCTTATTTATTTTTGTTGTTGCCTGTTTTCCCGCTTGCCGGAAAGTGGCAACTATATTGCCACCAATGTTGTTCCGCTTGCCAGGCAGTGGCAACTATATTGCCACCAATTTTTCAATGTTTCTGAACTGTTTAATGTATAACAAACATACATTTGAGTTTAATACCATGTCAACATTGTGTAATATTGTTGCTTTTGTTGATTTATTGTTTAGATTCGTCTGCCTTATAAAGGGTTAACGCGATGATTAACCCATAATAGGTCAGTTTACCCTATTTAAAAAATGTTTCTCGATTGTAGGATGATGTCATCGATTCTAGATAAAAATGGCTTTCTTTCGATACCTATATTGATTTCACCCCTGTTTTATGGAATGCGTCTTTTACGAGCTTTTTGAAATTGTGCCACTGGTGGAGCAAAAAGGGTGCAAATTTAGGAAATCGCTTAATATTACCATTTGAACAAAATGATTGAATGTTTAAATGAACTATTTGACATTCAGTATACCTATTCACAATGGTTTAGGACAGCGGTTCTCAACCTTTTATCTTGAGAGGTACCCCTTCGAGCTTTTGCATTCATTGAGGTACCCCTTATTTTTTGGCTATACATGAAAATAAGCGTAACTTATAAGATATATGGCCGGAGTTCTGTGAAATCAGTTTCATTTTAGTAAATTTGATTGATTACAAACCATATTTGATATCCATCAAACCCATAACTGTGTACATTCTACAACAAATGCGAGTTTGAATTGCTAGGAAAAGATCTCCGATTTCCTTGTATGAACAAAATATCACACATCAGTCAAAATGTGGTATGTTGTGGTTTTTCATAATCATGTTGTGGTTTTTCATAATCGTTATTATTAGGGTTTTAGTACCGGGAGTACCGGTACCGGAATTCCCGGGAATACCGCCCAATTTTCGGTACCGAAATACCGGTACTGGCTTAATGAAAGTACCGGTATTTTCGGTACTAAGGAAAAAGTTTTGGTTAAAACTTCCGATGGTTAAAACCTCATTTTTGAATGCAGCAGCTAGTAAGAAAGATATAATTTTTTTTCTAAAATTTCAAACACCTGACAATAGAGGTAATAAACTATAGAGGACGATTGTCGCTGCGGTTCTTTTTGTTATCGTCCCCAAACATGTTGGCTACCTATCTGTCAAAACGTACTAATTATTCCTTCGTTGACATTTAGTGCCTACCCCATAAAACATTTGACAGATGGTGAATTTCCTGATACACCGACAAAATCGGGTGCCGACGGAATCAACTGTTTTTATTACCGATGAAATCGGGTGTCAATGAAACCAACTGTTTCTACTACCGACGAAATCGGGTGTAACTTGGGGTGTCGTGAAAATTAGCCTTCACGATTGCCAACTAAATCTGGTGCTGACCAAATCATTCGTATGGACAACCTATTTTGTCGAGTGACTCATAGGAACTACTTAAATCGACGTATCAATCGATAGATTAAGTAGTGTTTATACAGCAGATTTAATCGGGGTAATGGTTGGTAGATCATATTTGTTTAGAGTATTTGTTTACTTATATAAGTGCTGTGATTATTCAACAATAAAAATAGTTAAAAGGTGAATATTTAGTTACTTAGTACGTGGCAAAGTTTAGTGCAACAATGACAAATATGTGTGTGCGCAAATAGTATCGCTCACTTTTTTTGTCCTCAATCGATTTTCTCGCAACAAGTTTCGAAGGGGAATCCTGCTTCCTATTAAAAATTGGCCGGAACGGAGTATGCGCTGACGTAGTAGCCAAAATACTTTATTTTATGCTCTTCGTTCAATAATTATTAGTGTGAAATTTGTTTTATTAAACTAGTTCCTCATTACAGTTTTGTGTACCCAAAAATCGGATAAAAAGTATTCGCTGAGTTTTAAATACTATCGTTTTTTAATTTGCTCGAAACAGGTTGCATTCGACGGGGAATCCCATCCTATTATTTCCTTTTGTAAATTGACCAGATCCAACTATGGGCTCTGAAGTTATGGCCAAAAAACAATTTTTAATTTAACAAACTCGATGGAGACTCAAATGAATAATTTTGATTTTTTTCATCTGCCTTTATTTCCCGTCGGTTTCTCTCCTCATCAGTGACAACTTTCTTCTTCTTTTTCTATGACTCTACACTCCAACTGGAACTTTGCCTGCTTCTCAACTTCTATTAGCATTCTTACTCTGCCCGCCATTTCATGAGTATATATCTCGTGTGGCAAGTACAATGGATACACAGTACCAAGGGAGTCGAGAAAGTTTCCCACCCGAAAACATCCTAGACCGGATCGAGAATCAAACTCGCCGTCTCCGGATTGGCCATTCTGTGCCTTTGTTTGTAAGGCTTTAACTGGAGTTCCGGTGATACCCAAAAAGACGACTTCCACATTGGACCCTACATATTGTACCCATCAACATAAGGACTGCGATCTATGCCTTTCCTTCTGACTGTAGGAAGATTGGACCCAGACATGTTCCGTTTTAATTAATGCCAACGGCGACCATAAACATCACGGCTTTTTGGCAACTGTACTAACTAAATCAACTTATTATCAATCGATTAAATAAAATTAAATCACCATTTTTCGCCGGGTTGTGTTTGTTTTCCTTTTTAAATATCCGATTCATAGCTTATTTTAGAAGAACGTAAACAAATGATTTCATCGGGTACCGTCTACTGTTTATAAAAATACAATTTTTAATCGAGCAATTTACTTGCTTTTAATCACCCGATTTCGTCGGCTGTATTTCATTATTTGATTGAATCAGTTGATTAATCATCCAATTCTTTAAATTTTCATCGATCGATTTCGTTGGTTTGATCGCTTTTCTGCCGTCGACTACGTTAACCGATTAGTCTACCGACTAAAATGCTTCAAATCTATTGATTTAGTCGGCCGATTTAATGTATTGTTTAATCGCTAAACGCCCCTGTAAAGCTCCCATAAGCGTCTGTGCAACAAACAACCGATTAGTCGGATGCAAAGTAGGCCGATCCGACCGACGAAAACCGACTAAATCGTGGGAAAAGTAGGTGGGATGTTTTATGGGGTATCCTTACCAGCAAAAGATGTTTCGCCAGTGACGACAGCGACAATCAGTTAGGACAAACGTCAGGCGTCCGATGACGTACCTCAAGACAATCAAACCGCAACGACATCGTCACATCCAAAAAAATCGTCACACTTCATCAGTATTTTTTCCAAATCGTCCCCGCTTGAGGCAAGAGTGTTCCTGTAAGTTCGATTACTGCACCAGGATTCGTAAAGATTGTAAGACAAAAGTTAACTTACAACGACTCAGAAAAAGCTGAAAGGAAAATACTTGTTAATGCTTCATGATTCAATAGCAACAGTTCGCCCTACTTCTGTAGACTCAGAAAGAGCTTTCTCTGTTTCTGGAAGCTTCGCTACTAAAATACGATCCCTTATGTCTGACGAAACATTGCATATGCTGTGCGTTTTGAAAGCATATTTCAAGGAAAAGGACAAGCTCCAAGACAAGTGTTGAATACATACAAAGCAATGAATAAAGTTTGAATCGTTACCATTTAATTCTGTATTTTTATTGATTTTAATGATTTTCGAAAAAAAATCTTCCAGTACCGGTATTTTCCCGGTACTCCCGGTACTGAGGGGTTCAGTACCGTAGTACCGGGACTCACCAAAAAGGGTCAGTACTAAAAACCCTAGTTATTATGGTGTTATCCTATGATTGAATTAAGTTAACTTGGTGCGATTTGGTAGAGCCCCGATGATATGAAAAACGTGCCTGAAAGCTAAAGGGATATAAGGCTCTCCTAAAAAGTTGTCTAAAAAATTAATTATTCCATTAAACTTTCCAAATCAAATTAGGACTTTAGAGGACTTTAGGAGGCTTCCGAACCTCTTGAAAGGAGGCTTCTGACCCTTTTGAAAGGACGTTTCCGACCCTCTTGAAAGGAGGCTTCCTACCCTCTTGAAAGAAGGCTTCCGAACCTCTTGAAAGGGGGCTTAAGAGCCCCTTTAAAAGAGGCTTATGAGCCTCTTGAAAGGAGGCTTCCGAGCCTCTTGAAAGAAGGCTTCCGAGCCTCTTGAAAGGAGGCTTCCGAGCCTCTTGAAAGGAGGCTTCCGAGCCTCTTGAAAGGAGGCTTCCGAGCCTCTTGAAAGGAGGCTTGAGCCTCTTGAAAGGAGGCTTCCTGAGCCTCTTGAAAGGAGGCTTCTGAGCCTCTTGAAAGGAGGCTTCTGAGGCCTCTTGAAAGGAGGCCTGAGCCTCTTGAAAGGAGGCTTCTGAGCTCTTGAAAGGAGGCTTCTGAGCCTCTTGAAAGGAGGCTTGAGCCTCTTGAAAGGAGGCTTCCTGAGCCTCTTGAAAGGAGGCTTCTGAGCCTCTTGAAAGGAGGCTTCTGAGCCTCTTGAAAGGAGGCTTCTGAGCCTCTTGAAAGGAGGCTTCTGAGCCTCTTGAAAGGAGGCTCTGAGCCTCTTGAAAGGAGGCTTGGAGCCTCTTGAAAGGGAGGCCTGAGCCTCTTGAAAGGAGGCCTGAGCCTCTTGAAAGGAGGCTTCTGAGCCTCTTGAAAGGAGGCCTGAGCCTCTTGAAAGGAGGCTTCTGAGCCTCTTGAAGGAGGCTTCTGAGCCTCTTGAAGGAGGCTGGGCCTCTTGAAAGGAGGCCTGAGCCTTGAAAGGGAGGCTTCTGAGCCTCTTGAAAGGAGGCTTCTGAGCCTCTTGAAAGGAGGCTTCTGAGCCTCTTGAAAGGAGGCTTCTGAGCCTCTTGAAAGGAGGCTTGAGCCTCTTGAAAGGAGGCTTCTGAGCCTCTTGAAAGGAGGCTTGAGGCCTCTTGAAAGGAGGCTTCTGAGCCTCTTGAAAGGAGGCTTCTGAGCCTCTTGAAAGGAGGCTGAGCCTCTTGAAAGGAGGCTTCTGAGCCTCTTGAAAGGAGGCCTGAGCCTCTTGAAAGGAGGCTTCTGAGCCTCTTGAAAGGAGGCTTCTGAGCCTCTTGAAAGGAGGCTTCTGAGCCTCTTGAAAGGAGGCTTGAGCCTCTTGAAAGGAGGCTTCTGAGCCTCTTGAAAGGAGGCTTCTGAGCCTCTTGAAAGGAGGCTTCTGAGCCTCTTGAAAGGAGGCTTCTGAGCCTCTTGAAAGGAGGCTCTGAGCCTCTTGAAAGGAGGCCTGAGCCTCTTGAAAGGAGGCTTCCGAGCCTCTTGAAAGGAGGCTTCTGAGCCTCTTGAAAGGAGGCTCTGAGCCTCTTGAAAGGAGGCTTCTGAGCCTCTTGAAAGGAGGCTTCCTGAGCCTCTTGAAGGAGGCTCTGAGCCTCTTGAAAGGAGGCTCTGAGGCCTCTTGAAAGGAGGCTTCTGAGCCTCTTGAAAGGAGGCTTCTGAGGCCTCTTGAAAGGAGGCTTCTGAGCCTCTTGAAAGGAGGCCTGAGCCTCTTGAAAGGAGGCTTCCTGAGCCTCTTGAAAGGAGGCTTCCTGAGCCTCTTGAAGGAGGCCTGAGCCTCTTGAAAGGAGGCCTGAGCCTCTTGAAAGGAGGCTCTGAGCCTCTTGAAAGGAGGCCTGAGCCTCTTGAAAGGAGGCTTCCTGAGCCTCTTGAAAGGAGGCTTCTGAGCCTCTTGAAAGGAGGCCTGAGCCTCTTGAAAGGAGGCTTCCGAGCCTCTTGAAAGGAGGCCTGAGCCTCTTGAAAGGAGGCTTCTGAGCCTCTTGAAAGGAGGCTTCTGAGCCTCTTGAAAGGAGGCTCTGAGCCTCTTGAAAGGAGGCTTCTGAGCTCTTGAAAGGAGGCCTGAGCCTCTTGAAAGGAGGCTTCTGAGCCTCTTGAAAGGAGGCTCTGAGCCTCTTGAAAGGAGGCTTCTGAGCCTCTTGAAAGGAGGCTTCTGAGCCTCTTGAAAGGAGGCTTGAGCCTCTTGAAAGGAGGCTTCTGAGCCTCTTGAAAGGAGGCCTGAGGCCTCTTGAAAGGAGGCTTCCTGAGCCTCTTGAAAGGAGGCTTCTGAGCCTCTTGAAAGGAGGCTTCTGAGCCTCTTGAAAGGAGGCCTGAGCCTCTTGAAAGGAGGCTTGAGCCTCTTGAAAGGAGGCTTCTGAGCCTCTTGAAAGGAGGCTGAGCCTCTTGAAGGAGGCTTGAGCCTCTTGAAAGGAGGCTTCTGAGCCTCTTGAAAGGAGGCTTCTGAGCCTCTTGAAAGGAGGCTTCTGAGCCTCTTGAAAGGAGGCTTCTGAGCCTCTTGAAAGGAGGCTTCTGAGCCTCTTGAAAGGAGGCTTCTGAGCCTCTTGAAAGGAGGCTTCTGAGCCTCTTGAAAGGAGGCTTCTGAGCCTCTTGAAAGGAGGCCTGAGCCTCTTGAAAGGAGGCTTCCTGAGGCCTCTTGAAAGGAGGCTTCCTGAGCCTCTTGAAAGGAGGCTTCTGAGCCTCTTGAAAGGAGGCTTCTGAGCCTCTTGAAAGGAGGCTTCTGAGCCTCTTGAAAGGAGGCTCTGAGCCTCTTGAAAGGAGGCCTGAGCCTCTTGAAAGGAGGCTTCTGAGCCTCTTGAAAGGAGGCTTGAGCCTCTTGAAAGGAGGCTTGAGCCTCTTGAAAGGAGGCCTGAGCCTCTTGAAAGGAGGCTTCTGAGCCTCTTGAAAGGAGGCTTGAGCCTCTTGAAAGGAGGCTCTGAGCCTCTTGAAAGGAGGCTTCCAGGAGCCTCTTGAAAGGAGGCCTGAGCTCTTGAAAGGAGGCTTCTGAGCCTCTTGAAAGGAGGCTTCTGAGCCTCTTGAAGGAGGCTTGAGCCTCTTGAAAGGAGGTTTGAGCCTCTTGAAAGGAGGCTTCTGAGCCTCTTGAAAGGAGGCTCTGAGCCTCTTGAAAGGAGGCTTCTGAGCCTCTTGAAAGGAGGCTTGAGCCTCTTGAAAGGAGGCTTGAGCCTCTTGAAAGGAGGCTTCCGAGCCTCTTGAAAGGAGGCTTCTGAGCCTCTTGAAAGGAGGCTTCCTGAGCCTCTTGAAAGGAGGCTTCTGAGCCTCTTGAAAGGAGGCTTGAGCCTCTTGAAAGGAGGCTCTGAGCCTCTTGAAAGGAGGCTTCCTGAGCCTCTTGAAAGGAGGCCTGAGCCTCTTGAAAGGAGGCTTCTGAGCCTCTTGAAAGGAGGCTTCTGAGCCTCTTGAAAGGAGGCTTCTGAGCCTCTTGAAAGGAGGCTTCTGAGCCTCTTGAAAGGAGGCTTCTGAGCCTCTTGAAAGGAGGCTTCTGAGCCTCTTGAAAGGAGGCTTCTGAGCCTCTTGAAAGGAGGCTTCTGAGCCTCTTGAAAGGAGGCTTCTGAGCCTCTTGAAAGGAGGCCTGAGCCTCTTGAAAGGAGGCTCTGAGCCTCTTGAAAGGAGGCTTCTGAGGCCTCTTGAAAGGAGGCTTGAGCCTCTTGAAAGGAGGCTCTGAGCCTCTTGAAAGGAGGCTTCTGAGCCTCTTGAAAGGAGGCTTCTGAGCCTCTTGAAAGGAGGCTCTGAGCCTCTTGAAAGGAGGCTTCTGAGCCTCTTGAAAGGAGGCTTCTGAGCCTCTTGAAAGGAGGCTTCTGGAGCCTCTTGAAAGGAGGCTCTGAGCCTCTTGAAAGGAGGCTGAGCCTCTTGAAAGGAGGCTCTGAGCCTCTTGAAAGGAGGCTTCTGAGCCTCTTGAAAGGAGGCTTCTGAGCCTCTTGAAAGGAGGCCTGAGCCTCTTGAAAGGAGGCTTCTGAGCCTCTTGAAAGGAGGCTCTGAGCCTCTTGAAAGGAGGCTTCTGAGCCTCTTGAAAGGAGGCTTCTGAGCCTCTTGAAAGGAGGCTTCTGAGGCCTCTTGAAAGGAGGCCTGAGCCTCTTGAAAGGAGGCTTCTGAGCCTCTTGAAAGGAGGCTTCTGAGCCTCTTGAAAGGAGGCCTGAGCCTCTTGAAGGAGGCTTCTGAGCCTCTTGAAAGGAGGCTTCCAGCCTCTTGAAAGGAGGCTTGAGCCTCTTGAAAGGAGGCTTCTGAGCCTCTTGAAGGAGGCTTCCGGGCCTCTTGAAAGGAGGCTTCTGAGCCTCTTGAAAGGAGGCTTCTGAGCCTCTTGACAAGAGGCTTCCGAGCCTTTCGAAAGGAGGCTTCCGAGCCTCTTGAAAGTAGGCTTCCGAGCTTCTTGAAAGGAGGCTTCCGAGCCTCTTGAAAGGAGGCTTCCGAGCCTCTTGAAAGGAGGCTCCCGAGCCTCTTTAAAAAAGGTTTCCGAGACTCTTAAAAGGAGGCTTCCGAGCCTCTTGAAAGGAGGCTTCCGAGCCTCTTGAAAGGAGGCTTCCGAGCCTCTTGAAAGGAGGCTTCCGAGCCTCTTGAAAGGAGGCTTCCGAGCCTCTTGAAAGGAGGCTTCCGAGCCTTTTGAAAGGAGGCTTGCGAGCCAAATAAATAAAAAATGATTTGTGTGAAAAAAATCTAACATGGGAGGAGGGGGTTGAAAAATCCAAAAAAAATGCTTACGTAATTAGTGTAGGCCCCCTTACAACGCAACACGTCACATTCCACTTTTCCGCGTCTCATTCAAATGGTTCAGAACCATTTTTATTGTTAATGAACTAGATTTAAATATAATTTAAAATTAATTATAAATAATTAAAGGCATTTAAAAACTGGTTTGATAAAAAATGTTGAAAATATGAAGGGAATTGCATCTCTGGCGGAAATACGTCTCGTAATACTAATTATTTAATTGCGCTTCTCTTCTAAATATGTTTTGTACACTAGCGGATTTAAAGTGGGGTACGTTGGGTCAACCAAATTTGTATTTAAAAAGTTAGAATAGTAATGGTAAAGATTCTCCATCATTTAAATATTTGTTTCCAACCAATAAAAAAAATTAGAATACCCATTATACATATACGCCCACATGATTCTTCCCAAACTGCCTATTTTCCATTCATTTTTCTAAAATTCGAATAAATACGCTGAAGCAGTTCATATAAAGAGAAATGGGTTTTTACTAGAATTGTGATAACTTGTGGTCCACTCTGGTAACCACGTATTATCAGGTTTCCCTCATCTTGTGACAAAGGAATGAAAATTAAGGTCATATTATCAAGAAAGACAGTGCTGTATACATGTATCCAAACAACTGTATAAATTTTGTCTCCACAGCTATCTTTATTCAAACACAACATATAAAGCTAATAAATTATGTAAAATAGACCCACTTATCGCCGAGTTCATCAAACCTCACGATTCGGGCATTAGAAGTCTGGGCAATATTCATTGTCATAGGCAACCAGAAAACATATTTCCATAAACATTCGGCACTCACAATTGGCGGACAGAGAAGCGTCGTCTGATTGAGATTGTTAGACGATGACATTGGAAACAAATCGAAGCATGTTGGGTCAACAAACATAAAATATGTATACCTGTCCGAAAAATGACCACTAGGCACGAACAAAGCCAGCACTCATTATTAAGTACATATAACTCTATCACATATCGGACTACAGGAAGCCAAAAATTAAACACAGGACAACGCGAAGATGTCCCCCGTTACACTGAAGCCGGTCGTAATATATGACAACTAACAATAAACATTCTGCTTGTTCTATTGATTTTTCGCTCCGCCTCCAATGCGCACGTGCTGGCAAAATGACACCCACGACCGTGTGTGAGTACGGGAAAACTCTGTAAACATGGGGCGAAAACGATCGCTTTCCATTTCTAAGAAGGTGTTTGAAAGTATGGGGCCCGTCTGCCCCCTTTCTCGATAATCATGAACAGATGTACGACATTTTTCTGACACACAAGATACAACATATTCGTGCAGTGTCAAGCATAGAAACTCTCCGATTACTAACATGAACATTAAGATATCTTTACAACTTCAGTTAAATTTTAGTCGAGAGCCCAACAGCTAACACCTAGTTTTTTTTATTTGATGATTTTATTATATTTTAGTATAATCAATATAATCTTTATCAATATTTTAGTAAAATTCGGAAAAGTGATTTCTTAACGAGATGTAGGTTCTAACAGATCTATCTAAATATTCATAATATTGTTTCATAGTAATTACTCCGTTTTTTGAAAATTTCTCATTCTTCAACTTTGGTCGATGAGACGAGTGTATTACTTCTGCTTGAAGTTAAATTTCACAAATTCATTTGGAACACACCCAACTTGTTATCAACCTGTTCTTGATCGACGTTTTGTCCCTTTCGATCTTTTGTCATTTCGACCTTGTCTTTCGACTTTTTATCTTTCGACCTTTTGTCAAAGATCTGGCCAACCGGTCGAACCTATTGCCCAGATTATACCTGTTAGAATCTCGGTAATTGTTAATTGAAAAACAATATGTCATGTACCCAATTAAAAAAAATTACTGAACACTTTAAACAATTCCCTTTTGTATTTCTTATAACGCCAGTGGAATAAATTTTCCGCTGTCTCTAGCTTACAAGGATATTTTTCGCCCCGCACGAGTTATAGTATCGCGAGCATTAGACACGAAAGGACTTACTATTCAGTCCGTCCCGTATGATTCGACTAGCAGTGTGCGAACAAAAGCGAAAACAGGGTTGAAGAAAATTTAAGGATCCAAAAGAGAAGTCGGATCCAGTTATTGCTTTTTTCTCAAAACTAGGAGCCGCTTTGCCTTTAAGTATTTTCATCTATTCATCTATTCGAGCATGTTATTTCCAACTAAGCAGCGAAGGAAATTAGAAAACAAAAATTGAAAGTGTGTCAGTTCTCTTCTATCCAACACGACGGATCCTTCGGATTGAATTGCAATGCGAAAAAGTTTTACACGTTCCTTGTTGTGGAATAAGTGCAACCGTGCAGAAATCACGACGCTTAACCTACATCTAATTTTAAATAGAAAAGTTTTTCCCGGAGGAAAATAATTCCGTGCAGTGTTGTGGTGTGGATAAAAATAAAATTCTTGAAACGCGAAAGTATCAAACCTGCAATCAAATCCACATCTACGCTACCAAAGTGGAGAATAATTACAAGTGTTCTTATTATAGTAACCTTCTTTGAAAGCTCACTGAAAAATCAATTTCGACTAGCAGTACGCTTCAAACCAACGTAACAAAAGAAATTGTGGAATTTCCAAAAAGGATAAATGCACGTAACAAAGCTTCCTGCACCACTACATCTTTAAAGCAGCTTCGCTAATCAGGTAAGACCCCGTTGTATTGCACCAGGTCGTGTTACTGCGAATGTCGTTCAGTTCATTACTCTATGTCAAGGGTATTTTAACGCGAGTTGCATGTTACGTTTATTCCTGAGAAGTATTCTGGTTGCAATGCTATAAAAATGTGTGTTAATCTCATTGATGATTCATGGAAAACTAGAAATTTAAATATTTGAAAGTATTTGAAATTAATGATTTCAATCGAACTGCAGATAAGAAGAATATGATAGATTGTCAGTAAATTGCTACTTAATTACATGAATTTCATGTAAAATGGGCATGTTTGTGGATCAAAATTTCGATTCCTTGTGAGTAAATTGAGTACATATTTTGCGTCCCAACTAAAAATTATCTGAATTTTCATCTAATGAATGTTTTTTTGTATACATGTTGACTGAATAGGCACGTTGCAGTTGGAAATAATTATAAGGCCACTTGTAATAAGGCTTCATCATTTTTTCATCTGAAACCTGCCTCTCCAGTCAACATCCATACAAATAACATTCATTGATTGAAAGTTTAGTTCATTTTGAGTTGGGACCCAAAATATGTATTCACGAAACGATGTTTTGTTCTTAAAACATGTTCACTTAGTAAAATCAGTGCTGACGTTAGAATTATTTCCAGGGGGTTACAATCTACAGGAATGCGTTTCAACATCAACAGCAATATAAATTTAGTGGACTATAGTTTTTGAAGCATGTAGAACAAATATTAAAGTGAATTACGACAGTGTCCAAAAACGGCTGCCACAATGGCCGTGCTAGCTCTCACCTTGCAGTTTCGCTTGCACAAATGTAATTTTATAGGCGATTACCACATTTGAAAACCATTTTTTCGTGTATGCTGCAAGTGAGCAAGCTCAAATAATTTTCTTAACTTCAAATTACCCCGTACACAGTCTTTAAATAGACTGAGTTTGATATCCTCGAGGATCATGCGGAATAGTTTTGCCGATTTCTGTTTTAAAGGCTTAAATACTGCACATAAAAAATTACATCACCATGGCATTTCAGCCATAGTTTACATTGAATCTTTAATAAACAGAATAGTTTTCATTATTTGAATGTAGTAAAACATGTTACACTCATAATTTGAAACAAGCAATAAGATCCACTTGATGGAGTGCCAAATTTGTAATGATTCAGCTCAAACAGGATCCCTGTTTGTTTTACCCTGTCCATTTCCCCCATGTCCATTTCCCCCCTGTCCATTTTACCACCACCTCCCCTAATAAGCTTGCGAGAAGTCGAGATACAGAAGAAGAAGCATTTTCAGGACGATACAATGCAATGAAAAACCGTTTTTTTAACTTTCTGTCCGTCCTCATAAAAACTTACGTTGTCTGTGCTCTGGGGTCATATTGGCCCCAAATTGAAATTGCTATAACTTTTTTATTGTTTGGTTAATTTTGGATTTTTAGACGTTACCTAAGATTAACCGCATTAATAGGTGGGGGTACCTCACGGGAAGGAGTTTTTGTAAAAAACGATTCAAGACAATGATTTATTATGCCTATTTTACTTATATCTGAAAATCCTACCCAACTATTTTTTTTTTCGAAAAGGTTGTGTGTTCTTCGACATGAGGTATTGGTTAGCTTGGAACTTGGCCGCTAGATGGTGGTATACGTGAAAGCATTATTTTAGACTACTCAAGATATTCCGATATATGGAATTTCCCACATTGTCCAACCAGCGGATGGCAGATTTTAATACAATTCTGCATAAGAACCTTACAGAAATTGTATAATACCTTGGCATATAATACTTCAATACAATTGTTGTATTGAAATTATACAGTTTTGTATTAAGGACTGTATCGAAAATAAGTTATTCACATTATTTTATTCGAAAAAAATTGGATGAATTTTAAAATATTATAAAAAATTGCCTAGCAATATATGTTAATTCTGGCTTAATTTTATGAAAAAAATATGATACTGAACAAATATTGCACTATTCCAACAATTATCCAAGCCTTTTTCTCCTAGTCACAAACCGGCGTAAAATTGCTTCATTTTAAAGCATTGATCACTTTCTAGTCCAAATTTCGATCACTTGATTTTGATTTTCTTCTTTTTTTCCGACAGTTTAGCGAACGTGTAGTACTCCCCACGCTTGTTGACCACGGATTTTTACCTTTGCGGGGTGGATAGCGAAACGCTTGGTCAAATTATCCATCTCGATGCCCTTCTTACGGAGCCATGTGTCCAAAACTCGAATTTCAATATCATTTTCAATTTGCGATACATCTGAAACAACAAATTTTCAACAAACAAAATATTTCTGATTTGAAACTTAACATATGAATACATCAAATGCAGGGTAAAACAAACCAATAACTTTTTGATTTTTTGAGTAGTAACACATTGGAACAGGATAACTTATTTTCGAAACAGTCCTTATTTTAATACAATATCTGTATAAAAAGCTTACAGAATTGTATATGCCATGATTTTATACAATAATTGTCAGATTTGTTTTTTGGGTGTAAATATTTTTATCGCACAAAATTTAAATTTGTAAAGATGATGTTTGGTGGGAATGGATTGTCTTTTGACGGGAAAAAATAATAAAGATGTCTTATGGTTTCCAGATATAAAAAGCAATTAGAGGAATCTTAAAGTGTGATTATTTCAAAATGTACCAAATTTTCAGCCGTTGAATATAGCCATATCAAATTTTAATGGATTATTAAAAATCCTTTAAGGTTTAAGAGATTTGTAGAAACCTGAAAGGATTTAAGCTATAAGCCCGCATAAAATTTGGTCCGGAAGGGGTTCTGAACTCCCCAAATCGTGCTGGTAGTGAATCGGAACTAGACCTGTGCGCCGCCGCGCCGCCGCCGCCGGTGGTTTTACTCACGCCGCCGCCGCCGGCGATTTTGGGTCGGCGCGCCGCCGATCATAATTTTGCCACGCCGATGACTAATCGCAATAAAAAAATCAATTAACTTGAGTCGAGTCGAGTAAAATAAGAGACACTGAAAATGGCAGAGACGAAATACGTATTTGTAAGACAATACAACGTGGTGGAATTGATTGGAATAGTACTAAACTCGTGTTATGATTGTTGTTGTTAGTTAGTTGTTAGAATGTTGTTGAGGTAGAACTCGTCAGAATTCAATTTCAAATCTACCTCAAGTGATGGTGCCTCTAAGACAGTGTGGTGACAAACATTGGATAATGAATTGGTTGGTTGATTAGTTGTGAATTTGAATTAGGCTGTATCTAGTAGATTTATTCTACTAAGGGCCAATTTCTTCACCTCCGCCTGACTCTTAAGCGGTGCTTACCCATACGCTTAAACATGGTTTAAGGCCTAAGCGGAGGTGAAGAAATCGACCCTAAATAGAATAATACAAAAAATGTTGAAATGGTCTTTGGAATTCGTCTATGCCAAAGCCTCATTCAGTCGGCATCTAAATCTGTAGGCAGTGTTGTCCTATACTCTGTGCAAAAAATTCTGCTCTTTGATTTTACTCCATCCAAACGATTTTACAATCTTAACTAAGTAAGTGCAACCAGTGGCGTAGCCCAAAAATTGGTCGGGGGGGGTGTTTCTGAATTTTTTTTTTCAAAAAAAAAACTTTTTTCTAAAAATGTTTTCTTTGGGTGGGGGTTTATGTAAACGCCACTTATGACTACGCCACTGAGTGCAACTAATAGAAGGCTATTTGAATTTTCTAAATGTCCATCGTTTAGATGGAGTAAAATCAAAGGGCAGAATTTCTTGCACAGAGTGTAAGACAACACTGCCTGTAGGTGACTCGCAAATTATGTTTGTTGTGGCACATAAACTTTTGTGAAGGCTTGAATACATCCCCAAAGCGCCAAAACCACTTGGTATATTTCCTAGTACATTCCTCCGAAAAGTTTCAATAAAAAACCTTAGAAAATTACTTTATGTATTCTTCCGGAAATGTCTTACATATTTCTTAATAAATTTCTCAACAAATTCCATTTGGAGTTTCTTCAAAAACTCTTTAGCAACTCTTCAATTTTTTAAAGGAATACCTCCTCATGAATTTCTTCGGCAATTATTCTATGAATTCCTCAAATAAATTCTTCCAGAGATTGCATAAGGGATTTCTTCCTAATTTTCCTAAGGAATTTCTTCAGAACTTCTTCCAGCAATTCCTTTAAAATATTCTCCGAGAATTCTTCCAGAACTTCTGGCAGGAATTCCATCGAAAATGCCTTCATGGGTTCTTTACGAAATTCTTTCAGTAATACCTTCAGATTTTTTCAGTGTTAGTTGTTTAATTTATTTAATTTATTCAAGGAAATTTTTTTGAGGAGCTCTCAAATGAATTTTTGGAAAAGCTTTTGAAGAAATTCCTGGAGGGTTTTGTACAGGAATTTCTAAATGTATTTCCGAAGGCATTTTTAAGAGAGAGCCTGAATGGATTTTCGAAAATAATTTCCATTTGAACTACTTTAAGAGATTTTGAAAGTATTTCTAAACAACTTCCCACAAACCACGTAGGCCGAATTTTCACTTTTTCAAACCTACCACCCCTTCCCCCCTAGTAAACTTTTCCAAAACCCCTCCCACACCCCCTTGAAGTCTACGTAGACTTTCTCACATTTTTACAAAATGTCATATGTGATTGGAAGAAAATTGGAAATCAACCACGTTTTCAGCAATTCGCTATACAAATCCATTTTCAAATCCATTGTAAACACTACAGTAAACTTCAAATTTTTAAACCTAACAAAATGAAACTGAACAAAATCCAACTCAATATCAATTAAAAATTTTAAACGAAATCAAATTCAATCCTCTGTCCATAGCTCCTGAAACCAAATCTCGAACTTACTTATGGATCCTGTACACCTCCGGTGGTGCAAAGGGCCGACTTGAAAGATCTCCATCCTGAGCGTTGCCCGGCTATCGCTTTAACCTGTTGCCAGGTTAGATTTCGGTCAACTTCTTTTATTTCTTTATTGATGCTTCGCCGCCATGAGCCTCTGGGTCTCGAAGCCAATTAATTTAATTTCTGTTGGATTTGATTCCTCCTAGAGGTGTGCGCCACCGCCACCGGCACTTGCATAGGCGCGCCACTGCTTAAAATCTGTCACGCATCTGAATTATAATTCTTCATGCCGGTTCAAATTTGAAAAAAACCCAAGAATTTTCAGAATTTCGAAAAATTTCGAGTTGAAATTCCGAGAACGTCAAGGTTACATTCCAAAAAGTTTGTCGTAGAAATTCCGTAGAATTTCCCGATTGATAACATTCAAAGTTTCCAGGTAATACGACAAAGAACTCTCCGTGATAATTCCGATATTTTTCTTGAAAATTCCATTCCGTTGAAATGTCAAGATTTTTTTTCTAAATTCCAAAAGTTTTCCCGTTAAAATGTCTAGTAATATTCCGTGAAAATTTTGAATTATTTCCCGTTAAAACCATGCTAAAGGTTTCCTACGATATTTTGACATTTCTCTTGCACAGTAGTAGCGATTTCCTGAAGAAATTAAAAAAAATCCTATAGACATTCCATAGAATTTTCCAGATAATTCTCGGTGGAAAAAACCGTCTAAGACGAATTAAGTACTGTCCATTTAATTCCACTAGTTAATTTTCGTTATCTTTGCAGATACGTATTTCGACCACAACTGTGTGGTCGTCTTCAGTGTCTTGTACTTGACTCGACTACTTGAGTCGAGTCAAGTACAAGACACTGAAGACGACCACACAGTTGTGGTCGAAATACGTATCTGCAAAGATAACGAAAATTAACTAGTGGAATTAAATGGACAGTACTTAATTCGTCTTAGACGGTTTAATACATTCCACTAAAAGAGCTTAATATATTTTTCTCTCGGTGGAAATTATGAAGGATTTCAGTTGAATTTGTGATGAATTTATGTAAAAAAATAGAATAAATTTTCATGAAAATTACAAATGCTTTCTTACAAGAATTGCAATAATTTTTTTGTGAAAACTCAAAGAGTTTTTAATGGAAAATTCCAAAGAATTTTCATTAGAACTGCCGAAGAAATTGCCGTTAAATTTCGAACATGCGAAAATTCCAAGAATTTCAGAAATTAGGACAAATTTCCCTGGGACTTCCCAGAAAATCTTCAGTGGAAATTCTGAAGAATTTCTCACGGAAATTTCGGAGAATTCCCCTTACAAGTTCCAAAGAATGTCTTTTGGGAATTCTAAAGACTTCTTCTTGGATATTTCAAAATGCTTCCTTTGTAAATTCTCAATAATTCTTGTCGAAGTGCGACATAATTCCCAGTGTAAATTCTAAAGAATCACTTGTAGTTTCTAATGAAGCTCCTGCCGAAAATCAAATGATATTTTAGTAGAATCTACAATGTAATCAATGTAATCCAAGTGGAAATTCTGAAATTTTTTCGAAATTTTTAATAGAATACTTTGGAGAATTTTCCTGCTCAACACAGAAGAATTTGCTGTTGAAATCATGATATTTTTAGCCGTAGTTCAGACTATTATACTTCAGTGAAATCCATAAGAGATTCGAGAGATTATTTCGGTAAAATCTTGCAAAAAAAAAACGGAAAAATCGAAAAAAAAATCAAACAAATGAACTTCGCACCAAGCTGCTGTATGAAATGTTTTACGAAAAAAATAAAATAAAAAAATCAGAAGGGTTATGTACAAGACACAACCGCCCAACGTAAACTACGTAAGGCAGTTTTGTTCATTGAGGATTGTAGTGCCATCATGCATGAATATTTTTAGAAAATTTATTTGATTACTTATGTCACTGGTTTCGAACAAAACTAGCGTATCTTAAGATATGCAAATTGTTGGCGATTCAAACCATGCGTGAGTCAAATCCCATCAGAATCATGGCCTAGAGAGTTGCTCATGATTCGAATCACATTTTGCATCATTGTGAGTGAGCGAAGCGATGCGATTCTGGCCGAGAAACTCAAGCGCGATGCTCCCCTTACAGAATCGCAGGCGAGTTAGCACTGAGTGTCACTATGGATAAAATATTCGTGCAACCATTTTATTAATATCATTACAAGACTTTTGAATCAGGGAGCAAGAAGGTGATAGCTCTATTGTAACTCATAAAGCCCGTTTCAAGAACGTATGCGTTCCAAAGCTTTTGTCGTATACAATAAGTACCGCATGATTGCACCCACGTATTAAGCATTATGTGTGCATTCACTCTTCCTGAATCAAAGTTAAAACCTTCTGATTCAGACGCGCATTTAATTGGACAAAATATTATTAGGCCGATATAAATATTTTTTTGTAATATGCCCCCCCCCCTCCGGATTGTTTTGCTCAAAAATAACAATTTGAGGGGCAACAAAAAAAATGTCCGGTAAATTTTGAGAACTTTCAAAACATTCTTTAACAAATCCGAGAAGTTTTCATTTCAATATTTTTTTTCCATTTTAATATTTATTTTTTACTAGCAGACCCGACGAACTTTATTTCTCGCTCAACTTTTCAAAAGGACCTAAGTAACATTTTTTTTATGAATTAATTTGAGTACTGCAATCGAAAGCTTTCATGTTTTTCTGTTGATTGCGCTATTCAAATTAATTCATGAAAAAAATGTTACTTAGGTCCTTTTGAAAAGTTAAGCGAGATTTCGCCTGAAATTGATTTATTTTCTGATTAGTTCTCGAGTTATGCAGAAATTATTGTTTAATTTGTATGGGAGCCCCTCTTTCCAGAAGGGGGAGGCGTTGCAAACCACCACAGAAACATATCTTCTCTTCCAAAACCTCCTCACGCCAGATTCGGTTCCATTTGCTTGATCTCGAGTTATGATGAAATTGGTGTTTTATTTGTATAGGAGCCAGGTTTCAAAGAGGAGAGGGGTCTCGAACCATCTTAAGAACCTTCCCCGGCCCCAAAAACCTCTGCATTCAAATTTTAACGCCGCTCAGTAGAAGAAGATTACCTCTCCCCCTTGACTTTGCGGAGATCATAATTTTTCATAAATATGTGTAACGGCCTTTTTAGTTTTCAGTTTGCAAAAAAAAAAGCTCAACATTTTTCCAAAGTCGTTTTTTAATATAAACATGTTTGCGCAATTACATTGCGATGATTGCATTACTAGCAAGGGCATTGGCATTGATAACAATTGATCGTCTCATGCCTGCACAAACATGCCCCTATCTGCATAACTTTTTATACAGCATGCACTACATTACGCATTTTTGTTACATTTGTTTCGACCGCGGTCACTGGTCCGGCTCCATTGTTCTACTTTTTGTGCGAAACACCGCACAAAAAGTAGAGTCCAAAAGCCAACCGCACTGAACGGCGACGGCCGAAACGAGACTCTAGCGGACAAGAAAAGAGGGTGCTGCCAAAATGATCCGATACCCTATTTCAACGTTTATAATAGAAAGTTTCAATACAATTGACAAATTGGTAGAGAATTTCCGAGTCGATTGATATATAAATCTCAAAAATCCATCAGAAGATAAAGGCGCTATTAACGTTCAAAATCTTACATGATTTCGTGACGGTCTCGAATTTGGAAATTTTCATTTGTCACCCTGTATCCGAGTCTTCCCCTTAGACGTAGTTTACGTCAAAAAAGTCTACGTAGACTTTTCGTATACCCACGCCCCCCTTCGTAGACTGACGTAGACTTTTGTGAACCCCCTCCCCCTCAAGAGTCTACGTGGTTCATGGACAACCCCTAAAGGAATTTCTGAAGGAATATTTGAAGCAATTTCCGGAGGAATTCTCAAAGGAATTTATGAAGAAATTTCTAATAGAATTTCAGAGGAAATGCCTACTGGTATTTCTGAAGTAATTCCTAGATTTCTCCAGGATTTTTTTTTTGTAATTCTTCAAAAAATTCTATGGAGATTCAAACAAAAACTCCTCCGAAAACGAATTCCAGAAAGTTTTTCGAAAATTCTCTCAGCTATATTCTGAAATTTCTCTCAGGAAAAAGTGCCTTCAGAAATTTGTTCAAGAAAACCTTGGGAAAATAGTTAAGGTTTTTTCCCGAAAATTCCTCAAGAAATTCTTCTAACAACTCTTTTGGAATTCCTTGAAAAGTTCTAGGACGAAATTTCCTTAAGAATTCCTGAACAAGTTCCTGAAGGAATATACGTAGAAGTCCCTGAAAGTTTTTTTCAAAGTAACTCCTGAAGAAACTTCTGACAGTCTTTGATATCTCCGAAAATTCCTTTGGACATTCCGTCAAGACTTCGTTCAGAAATTCGGATAAACCTTTTGAAAATCCTTCTTTTTGAAATATCTACAAAGAATGTTTTAGGAGTTCCTCAGGAAAGCGTTTCAAAATTCCAAAAAAATCTCTAAAGTCTCGTTCAGAAATTTATTAACGGATTACTTCGGAAATTTCTGTCAGCTTCGGAATTTAGCTTTGGAAATCAATTTGATATTCCTTCGGAGTTCCTTAGCAAGTTGCTTGACAATAATTATTCCTGAAATTCCCATAGGAATTCTTCCAAAACTACTTTAAGCAATTTAATATAGAATTTCTTAGGGAAATCCTTTAAAAATTCCTCCAGAAAATTCTTTTGTAACTTCATGAAGCTACAGACACTGACAAAACTAGCTCTGTACACATCGTTGATTCGTCCAGTTGTCCTGTACGGCTATGAATCATGGACGTTAAAATATGCAGATTATCAAATTCTCAAAGTGTTTGAGTTGAAAATACTGTGCTCAATACTTGGCAGCGTGGTGGAAAATGGTAAATGGAGCAGACGAATGAATGAACCACGAGTTAAACCAAGTATACAAAAATGCAGACATAGGCAGGTTGATAAAATAAGGCAGATTACAGTGGGTTGGACATGTAGTGCGTATGCAGGAAGAGAGACCAGCAAAAGAACTTGCAGAGAACCTGGAACATGACGTTGGCTCTGGGGTGTGCAATCGAGGAAGATACGGAAGCAGCCGCTGATGCATTTTGGAAATACTGTTAGGAATTCCTTCGAAATGTCTGTGGGGATTTGCTCAAAATTTTCTTACAAGGTTCCTACTACACTTTCCAACACTACTTCAGGAATGTTCTCGTAAAGGCCTTTAGAAAATTCTCTTAGGAATTCCATCAGAAAATAGTTCATTCTTTAATAAATTTCCGAATGAATATATTTTATGGTTTACTAAAGGAATTTCCCAAAGAGAACATGAATTGATTATAATGGATATATTCTTTCTAAAATAGAAAAAATCTGCAGACATTGTCATAGGATTTTACAAATGAATTCCTAATGAAATTTACTGAGAAATGCCTGTAGGAATTAAAAAAAATCATAGTTTCCTCCAGAAATTATTTTAGAAACTCCACCAAGCCCTTTGTTGGCATATTTAGGCAAATTTCAGGAAAATATTAGATTTTTTCGGAAACTTAGTTATTTTGAGATCAAAACGACTGAAATGCATCTAAATCCTAAATTTGAAATAACTTTTGAAAAAAGTTATTACCAATTTGCTCTATGACACCGAAATCTAATTCTTCACTTAGGGGTCACGAAAAAGAAAAGCAGGATTTATTGTTAAAATTTGATTAATCAAAATCAAAGAGTAACAAAATAGTGGTAATTCAAATAACATTTTGAAATCAGATATTGATTAGTATCGCCGGCAATTGTCTATTTTGAATGTGCTGTTTGATGATCGGCAAACGCAGAATATTGCAATTTTAATCCACTGAAGTCGGTTTTTATACGGGCGATTCCTACCGTGTGAATCAAACCCCGTTATCCAAAAATCCACGGTAAAATTGTTTTTTTCAGCCATTGATTTTTTCATCCACGCCGGTTCACGCCGCCGCCGCCGCCGCCGATAAAAGTCAACGGCGCGCCGCCGTGACGCCGCCGCCGCCGGGGCAAAAGTGACCACCACGCCGCCGCCGCCGATGATATGACCGGCGCACAGGTCTAATCGGAATGAGCCTCAGAAATTTTTGAAAGTTAATGAAAAGTCCAAGTAGTAGTAATTAGGGGAGAAGCTGCAATAAATTTTTGTTTAGCATGAATTGCGTCTGTAGCGCTTCACTAAAAAAGAACGATAAGACTGTTGTCAGCGAAAAGTGAAATTTTCTCGCAAGATTTTGACATGCAACGAATAAATATATCATAACAACTAAAGACACTATAAACAAAGACGGGAAATGTTCCAATTGGAATTCCAAATTTACTGTCAGTGTCATTCCAATCGAGCAAGAGACCTGTCATTCCAAAATATCGCGCGCAACATTTGGCAAGGGTTCATTTGAATCAGCACGAATAAATATGTTTGTATTATTATTTGAATATTTTTTGATGGATTTAGGTAAAAAAGTGTTCGTATGTGGTTGAAAATCAATTAAACATGTTTATAGTGAATTGTGGCTTTTTATTGGGTGGTTGAACACGATACAAATAAAATATTTTTGAATTAGGAAATTCGTATAGACCAATATGGAAAGTATATCCAGCATCAGCAGTGTTGCGCACGCAGAGTTGCTTGGTGATTTATGTTTTCAGGGATCAGACTTCCCGTCTTTGTATATAGTGTCTTTAATAACAACATGCGAATAAATTTTTGCAGCGTCTCCCTCTGACGCGCACTCGTGATTCTGCTACCGACGGCAACTATCTGCCGACGCGACGCCAATCAAACCTATTTATTTCCAATAATGTGCGTTTCAATCACAAACAGCACTAGCTTGATTGCTACTGAAGCCGAAACCGAAATCAGTTGTATATAGGTAACAGAAACCTCTATGAAACATATGTGCTGCTCAGGCAGCCACACGATGAATTGCCATGGAAATGCTAAAGACGCCAGCCATGTGAATACATTTTTGCAGCGTCTCCCTTCGACGCCCGCTTGTGATTCTGCTACCGCCGGAAACTTTCTGCCGATTCTGATAGGGTCGGTGTACCGGTAATAGTGGTATTAGTGACAGGTCCTTATTGATTAATTCATAACAATTGATAGGAATATATTTCCTGTGATGTAAATATATTGGCAGAAAGCTGTTCTTCTCTACTTCTCATGAAAAATATTGTTGATACTTCAAAATATTGTTTTCTTTTCAAAATCGCTTCCTCCATTCACTGGTACATGGTACTAACTTCTGTTCCTATAATAGTGAATCCCATTGGTTTCTTATGGGATTCACCATTATAGGAACGCCTCACTATTATTGGTGCAAGGTAGCCAAAAAGTTAAGGAAAAATAATGTTTTTCGATGTTTTCCCGGAGAATTTGTAAACTTTTTCGCACACATTCACCTTTTTTAAGCAAGCGCTATGCTATGAAGTAATTTGTAGAAATCAAAATGCACTTAATCCAGCGAAAATCGAGTTTCCACTATTACTGTTACACCACTATTACTGGCACAGCCACCCTACCGCTCTCCGCTCTCCGTGACATCTCGAACAAACCGGCTCGCGCGCGCTATGTTTCGGGCGCGGTTCGATCATTTACGGTAGCAATCAGCGTGCATCGGAGGCGATCGTCGGACGGAGAGCAGACCATGACGTCGGGTAGCGATCCCAGTGACAACGGCTGCCGCAGCGATGGCGTTGGTGGCGTCATCGGTTGTAGAGCGGCAGTAGTTGCTGATTGTAATTTGAGATATTGACAATAAACAGGTTTTTTCAGGACCACCATTATTTTGGGAAGAAAGTTAAGCTGAGAGGATTTTTGTTGTAAGTAATCAATTACGAAAATATATTTAAAAAAAAAACCTGATTATTCCACCTAGCGGTGTTGCTGCCTTTCTCGTGCAAAAAATCACTTAAAAATATGAGTGAGTGCTTTTTAGCGTGTTTTGCGCATAGAAAATAGTATTTTGGTCATAACTTCTGATCCCATAGTCCAATCGGACCAATTTTCAATAGCAAACAATGGGACAGGATTCTCAGTCGAATGGAACTTGTTGCGAGATTCGGCCAATGCTAAGTTCCAAAATTGTGTACACATACACATATACACACACACATACATACATACATACACACAAACAGACATCACTTCAATTCTTCGAGCTGAGTCGATTGGTATATAACCCTATGGGCCTCCAATCCTTCTATCAAAAGTTTGGTTTTGGAGTGATCATATAGCATTTACGTATACTGCCGTGAATCGCATAGTTGTCCCATATGAAACCCAGCAAAGATGGGACAGATATGCGATTAACGGCAGTATAATTAGTATACGAGAAAGGCAAAAAAAAATAAGGTGCAATTGTCGTAAATTTCTTATTTTGGAATTTTGTTCGAAACCAGTGACATAAGAAATCAAAAGAGTCTTCTTGTTCGGAGGTGAACTAGCCTTGGGCTAAAAACCTCTTTAATAAAGATTTTAATAATAATTTTAAGTCTTCTTGTAATGTTCATGCATAATGGCACTACATTTCTCAGTGCACCAAACTATTTTACCTAGTTTACTTCGGACGGTCGTGTCATGTACACAACCCTTATGATTTTTACGTCATTTATTGTGAAGAAATGAAAAGAATTTTTGCTTAGATTACTCTTTTTTCACTCAATTCAATGAATTTAGGGCCTTTTCCAATATAATACATGTTTCAGCAGATCTCCAAAAATTTCCTGGCGTTTATGCTTTAGGCTTTCAGGCCTCCACACTCGTTAACTAAAATCTACCGGCCAATATCAATATTCCTAGCGATTCATGAATTAAATTGAACATGCCTTCAATACAGGCCATAAGTTTATACGCGTAACGATAGATTTATTTTGTCATTTTAGAAATGAAACATGCTCTTAGTAGTCATTTGAATCAGATAGGATTTGTTTTCTCGTATAAATCGTACCAGGTACCAGTCAAAACGTTCAATGCAAGTGATGGCGTTGATTCAGTGGTAGTAAAATTGGAATTTCATCACTATGAAACTACTAATCACTGCGAACTAAGTGCAATAGATAATCTTTTCGCCTCATACTGCATTTCTTATCACTACTTTCTTCTAAAATACCCCCATTTTCCATAAATTTGCGAAATACCTGATTTTCCCATACATTTTATCGATTTCCAACTACCATTCTTCCATGAGCTCATGGTGAAAATTTCAAAACATATATTAGCATGTTCAACAAAACAGATAGAAACGCCGGTATTGCGACTCAGTGACGAGTACCGTAAACATGGTGCACGGAAGATTGTTGTCCACACTTATCACTGCTGATGCCAACTGGAAGTAAATTTCATAAAGTAAACAGTTGATACCTACCTACGTTAGAGTCGTGCCGGCGTGCGGTCAGCATTTGCATGAGATTTTTTGTTTCGGCTCGTGCGCAGCGCAAACAGCACAGAATCGAGTTTAGTCACATTTGGCGCAAAGCCTAGAATGTAGGTACTTATTTATTCGTTCTTACCTCTAAAATGAACAAGGAGTCACGAAATGAATATTTCCCACCAAAAACGGTTATACGTTGTGAAATTATTGTACGAAAACATTAATTGTGGTGAGAGAAAATAGAAAAAAACATGAGCTGACTATCGTCTGCTTGGCGTGGCTGCTGCTGCGGCTGCCTGGGTTTGTTTTTTTTTTGTTTTTGCATGGAAGAATGAATGGTAAAAAGAAATGTCAACCATTCCCATCCCTGATGGAGAGCATAAATTATCTTCAAATGATCTAATAGTCATTAAGGCGCATACTTTATTATTTTTTTGACAAAATCACGCGCGGTTTTCTGGAGCCTCTTCGTTATAATGTAAAGATTGAACATGTCACTAAGGGAACACCCATAAATTACGTAACGCTCAGAGGGGGTTGCCTGAAGTGTGACGATCCATACAAATTTTGCAGATGCTCCATACAAAAAGTGTGAATGGGAGAGGGCGGGTTGGGTTTTGAAAATGGGCAATTTTTGCATTACGTAATTAATAGATCTTCCCTAATGAGCGGCCTTGAATAACTACAGCGCCAACTAAAGGTAAAAGGCTGAAAAGCATGCATTTTTCCATATATGTATTTAGTCGATTTTTCCCATATAAACTTCATGCAAAAGAACTTCATTTTCAGGGAGTATACTGCCGCTAACCGCAAGTCGAGCACATCTGTATATGGACCTCCATATACAGATGTGCTAGACTTGCGGTTAGCGGCAGTATACGTCTCGAAAAAAATATTTGGATTTTTTTTTTCATATAAGTGTGGTCCAGCCTAATGTACCCAGAGGATCTACTGTAGGGCAAATTGGGTCAGACTTTCAAAAGTTAATTTCAACGAATAACTTAGAGTATTTGAGTGTTTTATGTATGTATCGTGCAGGGAAAATGCAGAACTTGTTATTTAGATCTCACGCGAAATTAGTAAGTTGGAAATTTCTTCGCCTAAGGGCAGGAAGTGCAAAATTCAACAATTGGAAATGTTGTGTTTGGGCAAATTTCATTTTCGGGGAAAAGTCTTTTTTGGGGAATTGTACAATCTCAAGAACCTCGCATAAACTAAAGAATGAGAAATTTCAATTATGCCTAACTTAGATTACCTTAGCTTAATTGACCGCCCATAGTCTCAAGCATCCTACTTGTTTGCAAAATGCTGAAGATTGATACCCATATTGCCATAGTTTGTGGTATTTTGAAAATGGCTTATTTTGATGCTCGGAACTGACAGCAGGGTAGACAATGTCCTCAGAATCATATCCAGGTGTCATAATCCTACTTGTCTTGCAAAAGGCTTAAGTTGCTAATATCGAGCGAAAATATTGAACTGGCCATTTAGGGGCCGGTTCCCAAAAGGTCACTTCAAAGAAACCTGTTGGTGGCCGATTCTGAAACAGGTGTCACCGTGATTTTTCGTGCTGATACAATCTCTATATACAAATCTACCGAAATGGGACAAAATAAATGTCATTTTCTTAGACTTATATCGTCAAAAAAGAAAGTAGTGATCAAATTTACTGCATCTGACCCAGTGACCCACCGGAATAACTCTGGATAGGATGACCACATCATAAGTCCCAGAACAGTGATAAAATCAGGCCAATACGACATAAAATGATGAAATGGCAGTAATTTGACTTTTTTTCTTTTACTCAGACCGACACGGATTAAATAAATATTACACCTTTCCAACATTTATGCAAGTCTTCCTCTCCTAGTCACAGATCGGAATAATATTGCTTCGTTTAATTCATCTTGATTTTCTACCTTTTACGCAAAGTTGGCGAATGTGTAGTATTCCTCAAGCTTGTTGACCATGAATTTTTACCTTCACGGGTCGGATAGCGAAGCGCATTATTCATCACTATGCCTTTCTTACGGAGTCATGAGTGCAAAATTCGAATTTCAATATCACTTTCAATTTGCGGTACATTGGAAACAAGAAATGGTCAACAAACAAAAAAGTTCTGATTTGAATCTTAATAGGTTAATACGTCGAATGCATGTTAAATACTTGTATAAGCTTTTGAGTAGTAAAGCTTTGAAAGTTGCTAACTTATTTTCGATACAGTCCTTATATAGATTAAATCACGGATTCAGCTTGGAATTATCGAGGCGCCGTATAATCGAATCAGACCTGTAATATGAACTAGTGAAAAACTATGTACATTTGTTTATGTTGAAGAAATAATTGTCCACTACTACCAAACATTCAGCTATGTTCACTAAATCCATCAATTAACAGTCGTCTTATTTATTTACATTGTATACAACTGGATCCCGTCCAATCTTTATTCTATAACTAGTGACTGACAAAATGTACAGAAGCAGATCCATTATCCATCCTTGGGCGGAACCAAATACTTCACATACAGCTATTCCATCAATAGCCACTGCCAAACAGCTCAGCAAATATTGATGTAGCAATTAACGGGCGACAGCTTTCTTAATGTTCATCAAATGATAGCATATACATATTTGTATACTACTAAGGAAACATACATTTTCGATTATGACATTGTAACAAGAATACTTATTAAACAATCAAATAATTATTTGCAGAGACCAAGCAACGTGTATTAATATGTTGTCAATTCTCTATATTCTATTCGTGTAGTGGACGAGAAGTTGAATTCGGCGGAAGAATTCTCGCAAAAAGGTCCTCGCCAGCAAACTCAAGAATAAATATAGACGGTACCGCCAACAAAATGAAGAAACGCGATACCGATTTATGACTCGTAAAAAACAAATCGGGTGGCTGTAAAATAAAGGTGACAACCCGTTGTTTACCCGCTACTTCAACTGTAACAACCTATAACCTAGAGCCACCGATTATCACCCTTCCCCAACCACCAACGCCGACCGACCACGAACCAACGACGGTCAGGTTCGAGCTTGGCGCAGGAGCCGAAACCACATCCAACATTAAGCACCATATCCCTCAACACATCCTCCCCGAAACTGCCACCCAAATCGATAATAGTGGCAATTTGGGCCATAGTAACAATCATCAAAATAGCTCCACAAACGATTCCGGCATCGATATCAACCAAACCACAAGTCCCGATACAGCAGCCACCGTGGACCAACAACCGACAGACTACGTTAGGAACAAATCAACCACACGCAGTTGGCCGGTAATACACCGGAATAATTCCTACCGGTACCAGCTCCAACCGACGGTGCACAATCACCGACGACAGCAGTCACATCAATATTACCAGTATGATTATGACGCCCTAACCGGGCCTAACTGTCCTTCAAATGATACCAACAACAATATCAACTACAGCGCAAACGAAGATTATCTAGTCAGTAGCAGTTACGATAAATCCCCTAGCATCGATAGCTATTATTTCCAGCACTATAGGCACAGTATGCAACAGTCGACCACCACAATGACCACAGCTGCAGGACAGGGAGGCGCCACTATCACTTCCACCGCCCATCATCAAACGCAATCCGGTACCACTTGTTGTATGATGCCGCCGCCGGTTCTGTTCCTATTCTTCACCCTACTGATGACATCCAGCGCAACGGCCATGCTCTGCGCGGCCATCATGACCGACCACTGGGAACATGTGTCCTGGAATCGGGAAAATTTGGACCGGCTCAGCAACAAGTCGTCTATCGAGCTGCAGTGGTATCTCGATGGGCGGGCGGCGAAGTTTTCCGTGTCCGATATGCACAGGAGATCGGGTGACGGCCGAAGCAGAGGTAAGTAGGAAGAATTTGTATAACTGATACATAGTGATTGTGTTCATAAACAAAACATATTTGAAAAATGTACACCAAACTGAAAACGAATCATGTAAATTTTTCAAAAATTAGAACTAAAATAAATGCACCCTTTGAAAAATGAGAAATTTTCCACAGAAAATGTGTAACTCTATATAGTAAAAATGAGTTATGATTTCCATTGTTACGTTTTAGCTCCTGAAAAAAATATCAAATTTTCAAAATGTTTTCTTTGATTGATACTGTATTTATGTGAACGAAAAGATAATAAATTCCACTGGAAAAGCTGGAAAATAACTGAAGGTGGCAGCAAAATAAAATGTCCATGAAAAATTAGAAATTTTCCAAAAAAAAATTGGAAGTTGCTAAAAAAGAAATCAGGGAATGAGGAATAAATAAATACATACAAAATTTCCACAAATATTTAATGTAAAACTTCCAATAACAATTGAGGATTTTCCACAAAACATACAAAAATTAGCGTTTTTAAAAGCAAAAATTGAAATTACAAAGGAAGAATTTTCCATAAAGAAAACAATCCGTGGAACATAAAAAAATACAAAATTTTCATAAATAAATCAATAGTAGCAATAAACAATAACAAAATTTCGCACAAAACAAATATTTTTTTCAATAAAAAAATGAAAATTGTCTACAAAATAACCAATAAAGAGCAATATAAATTCTTTTTTTATAATTGAAAAATTACATTGCTTTGAAAAGTGTTAATTTATTTTAGTATTAATTTTTTAGTGGAAAATTCCTAATTGTTTATGGGAATTTTGCATTTTTCAGAGAAATTTTATATTTATTTATTATTGCTCATACCCTGATTTCTTAATTGGCAATTTCCTATTTTTTATGAAAAATTTCTTTTTTAGGGGAAGTTTTCATTTTATTCAGAACAAAATGCTGGCGAGTTGTGTTGATGTGTCGCTATATCACAATAAAATCTATTCAGAGTGCATTGCAGAAATCAGTTCCATATTTGACATCCCCATAATATTATAGGAAATCTCAAGCAATGCCGAGTTTGTTCAGCTAGTTAACATTAAAAACTACTTTTGAAGGAAATTTTCCAATTAAATTATTGTTTTTAATTATTTTTTACGGTTTCATGCATGTTTTCAAAAGTTTTATCTTGTCAAAAATATAAATTTTCAGTCAAGCTTATATGACATTTATTTACTATACACTAGACTGGCTCAGCTCAATGTGGTCGAATTCCACGGGACAACACCCCCCCCCCCTCCACAGGATTGTGCATTTTTATGAGAAAATCAATCTCTCAAAATTTCAGCTCAATCGCTTGTTGTATAAGCTGGCGCATTTGATTAGAAGTTTGTATGAGGTTTTCAGCCAAGATGTATAGGAAAATACACCTCCGTCACTCATTCGATCTGGAAATTGATTCTGATTGCTCGATTGAGTTCAGAATTGCAAAAAGGGTAGTTGGTATGTTACAGAACAATTTCAATAAAGATTGATGATTAAATGAACTTTCGAATGAGCTTTCAGCTGATGTATAAGGGGCTAGATTGTGTATTTTTGAATTTATTGATCGAATCGAATCAGCCGAAAACTATATAAAAGTTCATTCAATCATCATACAATATTCAGTGAAATTGTTCTGTAACATACCAACTGCCCTTTTTGCAATTCTGAGCTCAATCGAGCAATCAGAACCAATTTCCAGATCGAATGAGTGACGGAGGTGTATTTTTCTATACATTTTGGCTGAAATCCTCATACAAACTTCAAATCAAATGCGCCAGCTTATGCAACAAGCAGTTGAGCTGAAGTTTTGAGAGATTGATTTTCTCACCAAAAGACACAATCCTGGGGGGTGCCCCGTGCAATTAGACAACTGTTTCTTGGGCCAGTCTACTATACACATATACATATATGTAGAAAGTTTTTAAATCGAAATTATTGAATGGAAACCTACCCACAACTGTATCTAGCATGGACCTAATTTCTAGCTGAAGGAGTGCGAAAACGTTGCGAGAAAATGTCTTTGTTAGGCCAACTTGACCACTAGATCTCTTGCTATACAACGGCCATTTTTTTTGGAAATCCACCTGACATTAAATGTTTTAGAAAATGCGGTAAATGTTCTTCAGGAATTTAAAGAATTTCTTCTAGAACACCTCCGGAAATTTCTTGAAAAATACATGAAATTGAAGAGTTTCTACAATTTTTTTAGAGAATTGTTTTTCAGAAAATTCCTCCAGCAAGCCCATTGGTAAATCCACACAATAAAACATCGAAAATTCATTCAAAAATTTGGAGAATCAAACCTGAAATTTCCTTGATGAAACCCCCAAGAATTGTTTCATAACACCTTTCTTTCTACAAAAATTCCAGCTTTAATTCTTCTAAAAGAATTCCCGGCGTCATTTACGGAATTTGCTACTTATTAAGACTGCTATCACCAAATAAGTTCAATTGTTTCTGGAGAAGTTCCCGTGGGCGTATTTCCTTAAATAATTTCTTGAAAAATTTCCAGGTGGATTCTAAGAGAAACTTATGGAGATGTTTTTGGAGAAACAGGCGATTTCGAGCAATAACTGGAAGAATTTCTGAAGGAATTATTTCCGGAATGTCCAGAAAAGTTCCTGAAAGAACTTCTAAAGAATTCTTAAACTATTTTCGAGTAGAATTATTGGGGGAATTTTGGAGGAAAGGAATTTCCGGTTGAATTTTCGGGAGCTGGGTGGGAGGTGAGTTTGGACGAATTCCATGTGAATTTCGGAAGGAATTGAAAAAGAATGAAATTCTGATGGAAATTTCTAGAGTAGCTCTCTGGCGAAGCTACTCGAACATTCCGGAACAATTTCTGGACGAACTTTCGGATGAGTTTCTGAACAAAATTCCGTTGGAAATCCTGGAATAACTTCCAGAGGAATTCCTGGAGAAGCTTTCATAGGAATTCCCGGCGAAACTTTTGGAGGATCTTTCGAAAGAATTCCAGGAGGAACTTCCGGAGGAATTCCTGGAGGAACTTTTGGAGGAACTCCTGGAGGAATTTTTGGAGGAATTCCTCGAGGAACTTCCGGAGGAATTCCTGGAGTAACTTTCGGAGGAATTCCTGGAGGAACTTTCGGACGAATTCCTGGAGGATCTTTCGGACAAATTCCTGGAGGAACTTCCGGACGAATTCCTGGAGGAACTTCCGGACGAATTCCTGGAGGACCTTTCGTCCGGGGTAGTGTCCAGACCACATGTGGCAAGCATGTGGTCACGCATTGCGCGAAAACGTGAGCACACGAACAACACGTGTTCCGCCGTTTCCTCTAAACCTGCGCACACCAAACACTCGGGCGAGGCCGAGCGAGCCAGCTGCGTTACCTGCACTTTGATTTTGCAGCACGCTTAAACGCCGGGCACATCGAACCCCCATGGGTGCTTGCTGTTCACAGCTTTGCTGGAACAAATCAAACAATTGGGAGGGTTCGTGCAGCATTGTGCCTTATGTCCCTCCAATCCGCAGCGTCGTCAAAGATTGCTTCTGTCAGGGCCTTTGCAGTCCCATTGCTTGTGCCCCGGTTCCAGGCACTTGAAGCAAACTTCGGGTTGCTCGTATATGCGCACAGGGCATACCGACCATCCCACCTTGACGCTCCCTAACTTGACTACCTTGGAGGCGTCCGCTGCAGATAGCCGAACCAATGCTACCTGCGTCCCTGCCGGACCTTTCCGTAGCCGAACGGCTGCGGTGGTCGTCTCCACTTCACACTGTCGCCGCAGTGCCGTGACGAGCTCTTCGACTTCGATGATCTCGTCCAGGTCTTTAACCCTTAGATTCACCTCCGTCGTGAGTGTCCTCACCTTGACCGTCTCGCCTAGGACCTCCTCCGCCAACTTCTTGTAGGCGGCGCTCTTTTGCGAGACGCCCCGCTTCAGCTCGAGTATCATCTCGCCCATCCGGGTACGTCTTATTCGACGTACGTCGGCGCCGAGTTCACCGAGCTTGACGTCACTCCTCATCGCCTTCAAAACATCCGAGTACTTAGCCTCGTCCGCCGTGATGACTAGGGCATCGCCCCTGGAGCGATTGGCGCCTACCCTAGACTTCTTGCTACCCTCATTCGCCTGGGCCTTCTTTTCGGCCCTTGACGTCTTCGGTTTCCTCTTGTTCTTGACCAGGGTCCAGGAGGCGTCACCCCCCTCTATTTCCCTGATCTGGTGCGGCTGAGAACTTTCAGCCTGCCGTAACCCCTTATCACCGTCTTTCCTGAGTGGACGGACCTTTCCAGGTCCTTCCTTCCCCGGTTTTGGAGGTACCTGACCGGGGTTCAGCTTCCCAGCCCCACTACCCTTGTTCGGGGTAGTAACCCTCCGCGTTTTGGAGCGGCTCCCAGGGAGCTCATCCCCTGGAGACTGTCTCCCCCGTTTTTGTGTCTGCTCCGTTGGAGCAGTCACCCCGACGTACCCGCAAATACTTGAGCCTCAGTCTGGGTAGACTTTGGCACCACCGTCTTCGCTGGCACGCCTTCGGTCGATTCGACCTTGCCCGAGTCCGCGAATCCTTGGGCCTCAGTCTGGGTAGACCTCGACTCCACCGATTTCACGGGTTTACACTTGGCCGTCCCGACCGCCCTCTCCAGCTTGGCGTCCAGCATCGACTTTCGAAGTCTCTGCAAGCTCCTCTTGAGGTCCTTGCTGATATTATGCTTCGATGACGCAAAGTCGATGATGGCGTCCAGCTGTTCCGTCGCCACCTCGAATGCCGAAAGCCCATCGCGTTTGCGGTTCATCGCCTCCACAAGCCATGGGCCGTCAATAACCCCTACCGGCGTTTTTATAGCCGAGAGGAAGGTTGAGTGACCCACGCTGGCGCTGCGCACTGAGCTGCCGACTATTGCCTCTGGCCTCCTAGGCGGAGACCTGAACAACCCACCTCTTGCGAAGGGGTTGTCGCCTACAGTACTACCACTAATTGAAGAATTGACTTGGTTTTCCATTTTTGGTCCCACGAGTTGCTCGGGAAAAGAGGTCCACCACGCCAGAGCCCAGCATGACGCGGTAAGGGACAATTACTGTGGAGGGTGCCCAGGTACCCCACAGGCTCCGTTAAAGGCCTAGCTTATTATTTCCCCCCCTGGCCATGCATCCCTCGGCACGGGTCGCTTGACGCCTTGGGATTAGGGGTTAGGGACGATGGTCCCGGTCTAACTCGCAGTGGCCATGGGGAGGGGTCGTCAAGCCCTTGGACAAAGTCCCTGCTGCCCCCTAATCTTCCAGACTATGTGTTAACGTATTGAGTCACGTGATTGATGATAAATTGAAGCCGCTAAGAGCAAAAATGTAAAAAAGTATGTTTTCCCATACTAATCTCCATGTAAATTTAAAACGCGATGCGGCATGCGAGGTTGCAATCAATCGAGCCCATATTTTGCACAGTTGATTGGGGTCGATTCAGAAAAACCTTGATCTCACTTGATCGGACGAATTTTGCGTTTTTCCATACAACTGCGCCCCACACTAATGTATATGTATGATTACATTTTTTCAAATAGTAGAATTTATATTGGATTCACAGAAATATGCACGTGTATTGGTTGATTTTGTTGAACGGAACCAGTTATAATTGACGTACATTAAAGGGGCATGTTCTTAAAGGGGCCCTCCTTAGCCGTGCGGTAAGACGCGCGGCTACAAAGCAAACCATGCTGAGGGTGGCTGAGTTCGATTCCCGGTGCTGGTCTAGGCAATTTTCGACTTCCCTGGGCATAAAAGTATCATCGTGTTAGCCTCATGATATACGAATGCAAAAATGGTAACCTGGCTTAGAAACCTCACAGTTAATACCTGTGGTAGTGCTTAATGAACACTAAGCTGCGAGGTAGCTCTGTCCCAGTGTGGGGATGTAATGCCAATAAGAAGAAGAATACATGTTCTTAGAGTTCATATTCGAGTGATAAAACGGCCTAGAAACTTTTCTTCATCTCTCTACCAAAAGTGCTGTATTACAAATATTCTCATGTTTTGTAAAAACCATTCATTCTTTTATTTCGTCCTTATTCTAGACTTTGATTTCCCCCGATATGTGCTGAAACACAACAAGCCACCTATCGACAAGCGGGCCAATGTGTTCCTGGTTCCGATGAATGGTGGCATTTGGACGCTCTGTATCGCCCTAACGCCGGACGAAATCCGATCGCTGTCCAGCGATGGCTTTCCACAGGTCGATCAGTGCGTCAACTATCTCGCCGGTAATGCCGAAAGCGGGCAGATCAACGAAGAAAATACCCGCGCGGAGTGGCAACACAGTGAGTTCCAGCCCACATTACATCCGCATTTAAGTAGGTACAACTGAGTGTGAAAAACAAGTGTTTACTAAATTGTTTCTTAAATCTGTCACCTCTCCGAACTGTCGATACAGCGACATTTCTTTCCTTTTTTTCACTATCTCTAAAGACGAACCGCAAATTACGTAGGAAATTTAGCGCATTTTGTCGCTATTTTAAAATGAACTCGAAGCCTTACATAATTTGCAGGTGGCCTTTAATCCATTGCAATCCTTCAAAATAAAACTACGTGAAATGAAAGCACATGTACATTTCGATCTTCAATCACTTGGTGGCTGGTGTGAAATTGTTTTTTCAGGATTTATCAACTACAGTTTATTCACGTCGGTTGTATCATTAGAAGTGTGTTTGCATTACCATCTTCATAATGCTTCCTAACTTGTGCTCTTAATTTTTAAAGCAGCTACCAACACTGTCCACACAATCTAGAGCCATATCAAATGGGAAGGAAATTCCAAAACCTATTACACCTCATGCCTCATACTCATCATGTTTGAAACGAAATGTAAAATAGGAATTGATTTTTAGAGCATGTTCAATGTGTACTTCCCAATTCGAAATATTGAAGTACAATATAAATATTGGAAAATCGGCTGGGTCATTCTGCACTGGCACGGCATTCTTCTGCACATAGATTAACATAGTAGTGCACTCGCTTTGATATTATTATCTAAAACGTAGATTTTACATGCCATAAATGCTTTTTTAGCTTGCATTCCATTTCATATTACTCACATACAAAAAATACAAGCACATGACTGTGAGGGTCTGTGAGACCCCAATGAAACCAAAGAGATTTTGAAACATGCCATGGATATCGCCAAATTTTGGTCAACGCAAAAAGTCTCAAGCTTAGGGAATCGTAAAATATCGTAGAAGATTTTCAGTGATTCTGAAAAATAACTTTGAATTCTAAAGCAACGCAAAATATGCTTAATGAACACCAGATGTGATGTTAAGGAGCTTTAAGATGGTCATCGCATTAGCAAAACCTTCATGTATTGTAGAGTATTTGAAGAGGGGAAGGAAGATTTACCATATCCACCAAACCGAAAAAAAACTAAGATTCTAGTTCAAAGCATTCAGAAAAAACTATAAATAAATTCCAGAAACTTGGTCAAAAATCCGAGATTTGAATATGTAAATATTTTTACGGAAATCCTACAAATAATTCTGTTCAGTCTGAAGGAATTCTAGATTTATTCAACTTTTCCATCAGTTTTCTAAATATATTGGCATTATATATCTTCAGAAACCCAAATTTAATTCACCTAATAGTGATACTGCCTTTCTCGCATTTAGCCAAGCAATTAATCTTTTCGATTCCGTACACTATTTTCTGTATAAATTTTACACGCAATGGCCGATAGTTATCAAATTCAATAGCGATCATTGCCACCTTTCGAATGCAACTTGAGAGCGAGAAAATTGATTAAGGATTACTTTATGAAAAGTTGGTTACATTTTTTTATCTTTTGTGCACACACAAGGACAGCCAGAAATTTGCTCAGTTCGTCGAGCTGAGTCGATTGGTATATAACACTATAGGTCTACGAGTCTTCTAATAAAAAGTTCGTTTTCGTAGTGAAATTCAACTAGAGTACAAGAAAGGAAAAAAATAGTTCAAAATAACCAATCTTCATTAATAGTGATTGCTGCTCCTAATTCATTTTTAAACAACAAAAGGCTTCCACATGATATTGGGGCCTTTCTTAGCAGATGCGCGGCTACAAAGCAAGACCACGCTGAGGGTGGCTGGGTTCGTTTCCCGGTGCCGGTCTAGACAGTTTTCGGATTGGAAATTGTCTCTACTTCCCTGGGCATAAAAGTATCATTGTGTTAGCCTTATGATATACGAATTTGGCTTAGAAACCTTGCAGTTAACAACTGTGGAAGTGCTTAATGAACGCTAAGCTGCGAGGTGGCAATTTCCCAGTGAGGATGTAATGCCAATGAAGAAGAAGATATTTGTAAAACACAATAGATCAGGACAAAATACAGCATTAAATTAAAGTCATTTTAATCTCACATAACAAAACTTAACAACTCCTCACTGCCTCAGCAATATATGCTTTCGCTCATATGACTTCATTCAAAAATTGCATCATTCCTCGGATTCACGATACTGCAAAACTAACATTTTTCTTCACTTCTGCTCTCAAATTTATTCACCTAAAATCGTTTCGATTTCTAATGAATTCAATTTTTACTATTATGCGCAATTGCTCCCAACAACTCCAGGAATGCAAAATTTATCGATATCGTGCTCATTGGTGTGCCTTATCATATTAGGCAGTGCGGCTTTGGTTGGAGCTTTCGGCGTTTGTCAGCGGCAGATTAGCGCCGTATTGGTGACTGGTGTGATGTACCTGTTGGCCGGTAAGTACTAACGAAGAAGGTAATTTATTAACTTTCAACATTCATAATTTAACGAAACCGAGTCGCTCAAAATTATTTAAAAGTTAACGCTTGGAGTGATTATAGAATCTGCAATATAAATAAATGGCAAGAAAAACGATATTTTTTACCTGGAAAACAGTATCAAAACTGTGTGGATAATTTAGAGACCATTAAAGATTTTACTATTTCTGTTTACCCTTGTATCATAAAATAGAGCGATACTGCTGCCAGCCGCTTTAAAAATAGCATCAACACATTAATTCGAACATATGCACAAGAAACGTCCTTCCTGTAACACGCTAGCTGACTGACATGGTACCTTTTTGCATGTGCCCCCTAAGGGTGCGAGTGATGAACGCTGAACAGTTCATAGACAAAAGAATCGGCCCGCCATGGAAAACAAAAATGACTAGTTTGTAAACAAATACGTAAAAAAGGAATCAAAGGATATTAGGACACGAACGTAAAACGACTGACATGCAACTGGCGGGCGTGGACTATTTCGTATCTAGCATGACAGCCAGAAATAATAGTGAGACAGACTACCGTTGAAACATGCAAATGTTCCTTCTGTGTGAAACGTTGGCCCACAATAAAATGCGGTGATACCTTGCAGTTAGTATGCACACCATTTTCATCAGCTGTTGAAGAGCTTTCAATATGTTTGATTTTATGTGGCCTCCTTTGGCGAGCTTTGCTAGCAAAAGAACTGTATTGCCAATCAGGACGGGATGGATGTGATTCTCGGTCTGCTGGTCCAGGAAGGGAAAAATTCTCGACACAATATGTACAGTGTACTCCCAACCAGCGTTTGTTAGGTTTTCTAAACATTGTGTATAACAACATCCCAAAACCTGTATTAGAACTGAGCTAGAGTGGTGCTTTTAACCAATTAAGCTACGAAGGACCTCCGTCGGCCTTCGCAGCTTAGCGGCTCATTCAGTAGCCGCTAGGTTGCGAAGGCCGACGGAGGTCCTTCGTAGCTTAGTCAGTCTAGCAAACTGATGGTCGTGGGTTCGAGTCCCATCGAAGGAAAGTGGTTACCTCCAATACATTTTTCAAATCATGATCTTCCACATACATATATTGTACACATTCACAACTGAGTTTTCAGAACATTGTAAAGAAAAGCTTGCAAAATGTTAAGGTCTCACACTAGCATTTTCGCATATGCCCAGTTCCTATACAGGTTTTGCTAGGTTCTCATACAAAATTGTTAGAAAATCCAACATTCACCGGGTTTATATTTTTTCCAAAGCAAGCTAAAATAGCGTTAATAAATCCTAATAACCGATCTTTTATCTGCAATTTATGGGACAGTTGTAAGTTCAATATATAATGAGAAGTAAAGAATCGATTATCATTATTATCAGAATACTGTTATCACAGACATACGTAACAGTTAGAACAATTCATGAAAAATTCATCGCCCAGTTATTACAAACTCTCGTCTTTGTTACATGAAATATTGTTTAGTACGACAATGTCAACAGACGGTGCTAATGTGAAATGCAGGGCTGTTACAAACTGAGCGAATTCCAATCCGCGAAATCCGCGACTAACACAATGCAATCCGCGACTGCAAAAGAGAACTGCGACCAAGAGCGCGACAAACAAAAATAATGGTCTTAGTACTTAGAAACACATTTCAATATAGAAGTACGCCCGAAGTTGTTTTTTTTTATTAAAGTGTTTTTTAATCTACAGATTTAGTTCAACACCGATATACGCCCGAAGTAAAAAAGTAACTAGAACTTTCGTTTTCTACATTACTGTTGCAACGATGCATTGAACGGTAAAGCAGAACTAATTTCATTGTTCATTAATAAATGGGTCCTTGCATTCCTAATAGCCTAGTCAATCACTGGCTTCAGAACTTGAAAAATAATTGTATTTGTAATTGTGTATATTGATGCCCAAGTTCACAGATCTGAATTTTACTAGGAATAAAGTATATGATTCATATCAAGATACATCATTTTATCAAATGATAAAACTAATAGTCTGAATATGTTATACGTCCATGTACGCAATTATCAAGCAAAACTAACTTTCAAATTCAGCCAATGTGCATGATGGATATTTCACAGTTAATTGAAACCCTATCTTGTATGTATCTAGTGTGATAAAAACTGTTAGCGATTACAAACTAATGGTGGAACTAAAGTGAAAACGCTTCCTTTTGTATTTAACACACTCGAACTGACATCGATGCTATTTGTTGTAAGTACGTTGTCAGATAGCATTTAGTCACACGTACATTACAATTTGGTTAATGAAGCATACTTTCTGAAGCAAACTTTTGCAACAAATTTTAAACTAGCCTAGATATTAGTAAAAGAGAGCGTAATGAAAGAGAATCTCTCATTTGGACTTACGACGTTTTCAAAAATCACGCGAGAATTTTGAAGAATTACTGCGCATATTAGAGTAGAGGGGTATACAGAAGTTGCGCGATTCTGCTCCCAATCAACAAACAAGTACCAAGTGGGAAGGATTGCAACGTCTATTGACCACCCATCTATCGTGAGCAGTGAATTGTCGGATTTACAATCAACCGTGATTTCCCAGATACTTATTTTTTCTTTCTTTATTAACGTGATTTTTAGAGTTAAAAAGTTCTTCATTTGTCAACATAACAATAATTAATGATTTTGTGTGTGTTACTTCTACGTGAAGTTACACGATTTACAATGATATGGAAATGCTAATATCATCTTCCAAACTTAGACGTACATGTTCATGATAGAATTAGAGGCGAAAGTATAGAATTGATAGTTCCGTTAGGATACAGCAGGCATGAAGAATGTTTTTATAGAAGTCAATTTGAAAGCGAGCGGAGGACAATGCCATCACAAATATTGCCCTCCTTTCAATTTCAGTTTTTAAGGTTTATAGGATGACGATGCTGGCAGGGTCCTACCGAAGTTATATAAGAGCCGCGTGTGTCCAGAACGGCAGAAACGTAACCGAAAAATGTGTGATGGGAATTGAGCTATGGCAATACAAGTGACGAAATAGCGACTAGTTAGAATATTCAGCGACTACTGCTTTTGATCCGGATGATAAGGGCCCATTCACAAAATACATAACGCTTTAGGGGGTGGGAGGGTGTCTGTCCGAGCGTTATGGCCCATACAAATTTTAGAACCTTTCCATACAAAACACGTTACGAGGAGGTGGGTGGGGGTTGAAAATGGTTTATTTTAGCGTTATGTAATTTGTGAATGAACCCTAACACCCTTGGAGAATAAAGCAGTCGTTCCCCAAAACGTAATAATTATCCGCGATATAACATTTATAGGAACCACTGTAAACATATTGGAAAAGAAAACTAAGTTCTAAACACAATCCAATCAATTTCATAAAATTGGAAAATTGCGATTTTCGAAAAAGTGCAATAATATAAATCCGCGATTTTTGCGACAACATTTTAAGGAACCGCGATTTTCGCGAAACATATCCGCGACAAATCCGCGAAATACGTCTGTGCTATTATCATGAGAAACTTTTTCCCATTTTTGTTTTTGAGAAGAACAAGCGATTCACTCAAAGGCCATAGTAAATAGAAAACAAAATATATTTAATATACCCTAGTATAAAAGATTTTACAAATGCAATCTTCGCCTACTTTGTTAAATATTCTTGGCTGAGCATATGCACAGCACATGTTTCGAAATGAACAAATTGATATGAAATTTGCGGAAAAGAATCTACGTGTCTAGGAGGGACTCAACCTCAACCTCCCACTCTCTAGATAGGCGTGATAACCCCTACACAATAAAACCACTTAAATGTCACGTTTACGGAAAAGCCATCAGAATCCGAGTACCAACCTCCACCGCGGTTAGCTCTTTTTTGCAAATTGAATATATTTCGAATGCTTGATTTGTCCCATGTGCTTTACTGTTGTATATCCACAGTCAAGCGAGCACACCTTGTTTATTATTCGAGAGCATCACAAATCAAGCATCCGAAAGATATTCGATTTGTAATTTTCGGTTTGAAAATTGTTTCGACTTCCCTGGGCATAAAAGTATCATCGTGTTAGCCTCATGATATACGAATGCAAAAATGGTAACTTGGCTTAAGAACCTCGCAGTTAATAACTGTGGAAGTGCTGAATGAACACTAAGCAACGAGGCGGCAATGTCCCAGTGGGTGATGTAATGCCAATAAGACGAAGAAGACTTGATCGAAGTCTGTCTATCCGTGTGTATGTGTGTGTGAAAAAGCAACATCTTAGACATATTTTCATATATTATTTTTATTCCAATTTTCTCGCAATAAGCTGAACTTGACGTGAAAAAAAACGTTTCGTGTTCGTTGAGGAGAGGACTACTGTTCGATTGACCTATTCGGTCGGAGCATGCGGAGTTCAAATTACGAACGATTTCCTGCCGCTATGCGTCTCCGAATTTGTCTGTTGGCATCATTTAACAGTGAGCCCAAATACAAGATTTCTTCAACCACCTCGATTTCGACACAAACGACACAAACTCGTGGTGGATGGCAATCATTTTTCTCTCTTGAGCTTTTTCCTATCACGTACTTCGTCTTGGACATGTAGATGACTTGACTAGTTGGATCCGCTTAGCCTTCTTTAGTCTAATGTAGGCTTCCTCCATCTTCTCATAACATCAAAGTCTTCGGCGAAACCAAATAGCTGAACGGACTTCGTGAAAATCGTACCACTGCCCTTTGTATTACACCCCTTTCAAAGCGATGTTGAATAGCAAACACGAAAGATCGAGACTGCCCCTAAAATTCGAACTACGTACATCATTCGATCGATCGTCAACCGTGTCAGATAATTTGGAAATCCGTGTTGGTGATGTATGGGCACGTTATATTTGCGGCATTTCTGCAATGTCCGGCGTACGGCAAACGCATGGTCCATTATTGAGCATGCGCCCATGAATCCCGCCTTTCTTCTTTGCGAAATCGAATCTTTGCAATTGTTGTTAGTCGGCATAGAATTTGGAATTCAGGTGCTTTTCGTAATGCTGACACCCCCCCCCCCTTTTTTTTGATCACCTCACACTTGTTCCCCTTCCATATCCTTACAAATATCAGGCTATGACACAAGTCCCTTTCGTGAACGACTCAACTTCTCATAGAACTTGCGTGTGTTATTTGCGCGGTAAAGTTACTCCGTCTCTTCACTTTTCCTATCTTCCTGCTGGCGCTTTCTCCTACAGAACATCAATTTCTGACAGGGATTGAATCCTAAAGAGAAAGAGCAAGTCTCTCACTTATCATCTCTGTATACATATACGATATGTAGCATACCGCGAGAGACTTTTTTTCGCAAGCTGTCATGATAGAGAACTGATTCGGGAGGCAAAACCCCATGATAAATTTCTTTTAGAAAGCTCCAAATGCGGGGAGCACTGGCTCTGATGATGCATTTCAACTTGTTCTACACAGCTGTGCAGTAATCAACACGAAAGGAGCTAAAACAAAGCCAGAATCACCATTTTTCTGTGGGGCTGCCTATCCGATTTTGTTTTTTCGCACTTGTATACAAGTTTGATACATTTGTTATCATGGGTTGTTATGATTCGGAACAGTTTTTGCCTCTCTTTTATCGTTGTTCGTTATCTATGGAGAGCGATTTCTGCAAACCCTGATTTCTGACTATTCCGCGTCTTTTTCTATCTTGCCTTGTTCGCCTTCGTGCGGCGAATCTTTGGTGGCATTGTGCACCTCGACTCGAAAGAAGCAAACCATGCAAACTGTCATACGAAAAAGCTGTATAAAGGAGATGCGCAATGAGGCCCCTGCTTTGTGATGGAGTGCGCGGTTGATTATGTTTCTGCTCTGCTTTATTCTGCTTTGTGTGGCAGAAAAGTGATTTCATCATTGCGCGTTTCATCGTGTTTCTGCACGTTACGCAGAATGTTCGAGTGATTCTGATCAACTTCTACTTCTTATCTTCCTCTCCTAATCCAAAATTGACGATGGAACGTGGCCAGCATGAAGAGGGTGATCACCCTGAGGCCCCTCTTGAGGACTGCTGGCGAAAAAGCTTAAGGGGTGCATTTTAGACTGTTCTCCCTCAAATACCTATATCCCATCCCATGATCTGCAGCTACAAATCGGTGACATTATGCTTAACCATGTCTCTTCCAACGATATCGTTACACATTAGTCATGTCTTATGAAATTATGAGACAGCTTGAAATAGCTCGTACTGCGAACATTAACATGACAAGAAAAATAATAGGAATAGTCAATTCTATCATTTTCCACGATCCGTCCAAATGATTACTGCATATGTGTATACTAGAGTAGACTCGTATTAAATTGTATTTTAAAATATTCAAATGAGTCCAAAACGGTATACTATTATCACATAGAGCCTAATAATAATATAAATAAAGAATAATGCGGAGTCGACGGAGTTTTTTTTTTCATTTGAGTGGGACGTCGATTGAAATTTTGATGATAGTAATCGCATGATATATTCATGTTGATGTCTCATCAATTTGCAAGATATCTGGATGACAAATATTTGACTATTAGACATTAGAACCTTATCACTGGTTTTCGGATTGTTGGGGGCAGCAGTTCACGCGAGAAAAAAAAAACCTCGGTATTTAGAAGTTAGATTAAACCTCTCTATGAAACTAATATTGAATCAACTTAGCAATTCAAATGGGGACATTATACATTTCTCATCTCATTCGATTAGCGTCACATCGCTCTATCCAAATATTGATCTAGTTTGATAATATCATAAAAGCACAAAAAGACAAACATATGGATGTACATATTCTAGATATCTCGTTAGTTCGACCCCTCGCCAGAATTTGTTTTCCTCCACGAGCTCTATAAACTCGTTAACTTAGTGATTGAGTCCATAAACACACAGAGGGCCAAATCGAAAAGTTAGGAATTATAGCTATCTAAGCAAATGAAAAACATTAATTTGTATCTAGCAGTAAGTAGCCAAGGCTTGTACAAAAAACTCCCTGGTATCCTGAATATTTTTCAATGGCTCTACATTCCAACTGGAACTTGTCCTGCTTAGTATTCTATTAGCATTTCCTCAGTTATTAACTGAAAGCTTCTATATGCCCGCCATTGCATGAGTATGTATCTTGTGTGGCAATAACAATGGATACACTATGCCCAGGGTAGGGTGTCGAGAATGTTTTCAACCCGAAAACATCCTAGACCGGACCGAGAATCGAACTCGCCATCTCCGGATTGGCAATCCTAAGCCTTTGCTCGCAACTGGAGACCCCTGAATACGAATAGTATTACAAGGATTTGAAATTGATTTTATTTCCATGTCCAGAGATTGATTAAACCTAGAGGGAGTTCCATTCAAAGCTACGCACTTTGCGTTATGATTCCGAAATTTTATAATTCTATGCGCAATTTACAAATTTGTTATAAATATCATAGATATTCCTCTCGATATTTTTTAATTTGCCACAAATTTACAATGTGGGTTTAATCAATCAACTTTAAAATACAAACTTTCCCGATCGGACCCACTGCAGTTCAACTATCACGCATTTATTAACATAGTTATTATCTGTATCTCTTTGTCTTTTCTTTCCAGCACTGTTTGCCCTATTCACCCTGATGATAATACACTTCAAGCGGCAACAAGGACGACCACTGGCGGAGGTCGACTATGGCGTCTCCATCGACGGAGTGGTCGCCGTCAAACCCGACTACATATACGCACAACCATTGCTAGATGCACGGGTCATCGTCACCGCCTGGAGTCTCAATCTTGGCTGGGGTGGGGTTGTCTTGTGCGCGTTTACTTCGTTCCTCTGGATACTGCTGTCAAAGATCATGCGATTCAACCCACTGTCGGCAATGATTTGATGATTCAAAATCAAATTCAACAAAGTGGCCGTCTACAATGTGACATGAATCGGTTTGTGGTTATTATCGTACAATCTTGCTAACAACATTCTATAGCATTGTTTCCAGCTAACTCATCATCTCTATGCGATGCGAAGCAACTAAGTTTTCCCAGTCCATCAATATCAGTAGAGACCTACCCGATTTACAGTTATCACCGAATACATATTGAAAAATACCCATCTAGAACGAATTCCGTACCACCTCTTAGAGCATAATGAATCAAAGAAATGCGAACGTTTTTCTCCCTTTTAGAGCAAATCATAACTAGAAGATTTGCACCGCTTCGAAATATGAGTAATCTTAAAATAGAACAATTTTCGCTAAACACTATTTGGAATAGCTCATAAAACAACGTCCATAAGTTACATCATGCTTATAGGGGGAGGGGTTTCGAGAGCATACATACATAAAAAGCACGCTGACGGAGAAATGAGGGTTTAGAATGATATTTTTGCGTGATGTAATTCATGGCTCTTCCCTAACGAGTCCATGCGATTTTCTTCGCATGCTTTTTGCAGAATTACGAAAGATATTGAATCAAAACAAAGAAAATAACTAAACGCAAGGTGCGACTTATTGCAATGCTTTCATTGCTAGATTTTCTATTCTAAATATTTGTTCCTTTCTCATGCATCCCCGGTAAAACTTTAATGACGAAAGAATAAAAATATCACGAATAAACTCATCAATACAATATCATCAACAAATACAAAGAGAAGTAACAGATCTATCCAAAACGCGAATGTTTGCCATTTTTTTCGTATCAGCAGAGTGATAGCACTCGCCATGAAATCTGGCATTGTAGATCAACTACTATATTTTATGTAAATGCTTTGCCTTAATGAAATGAAACAACTTGCATAAAAGATTTACTATACACAAATAAATGACAAAACTACTATCAAAAATGTACAATGCTTATTCTTTGGAAAGAAAACCTTCCCTGCACTGGCTATTATAAACAATTGAATGGATCTGTTTCACAATCGTCCGTATAAATTAAAAGCAGGGTTACTGCTCCTGGACTTCATCTCATAGCTCCGATATTGGTCTCACGAAAAACAAAGCAATGTAAAGGTATTTGGTTTGTTTTTTTTTGTGATTTTTTTCAGCAGTGAGCACGCATGTTAGCAAAAAGAAGCGACGAAATTGGTGTCGTATTTCTTTGTTTCGCGATGAGATGAATATATGTTCAGTGAGATGGAAAACGGAACAGTTCCCCTAGTTGTTGAACTCTTGTAGCTTGTAGCGCCTACAGATGTCCACAAAGAAAACTACATGTTTGATATGAATAAATAATAAATAACGTTTCGAGCATATGGCATATGTTACATTAAAACTTTAGCATTTACTACATTATCATTTACTACATGCAGAAACGTAAAAACAAGATAGACCACATGATGACGATGATAATTTCTGCAGCTAATCTACAACTAAGATGTGGTTTTTATTTATTTCCCTTTAATTGGGCTTCTATTTTCAAAAACAAAGACGAATCGCTACGATTCATATGAATGACATGCATCTGAAACATGAATAGCAACGTCTAGACTAGACTACGAGAAACCAGTAGTAAACATTTCTTTTATTATTACCAAATTAGTTGCTTGTAGTATGCTCGAAATGTGTGGTGTAGTAGAGTCTTTGTTATTCAAACGAACTTCCACAAGTGACGTTTACTACTCAAATGTCTTTTTCCTAGCGTGCGCGTGTGTGCGCGTTTATATGTGCAAGGTGTCCTAAAAACAATTTTTCAATTTTTTTTACCCCGCCTCTGATAAGTTTCGAAACTACGCAAACGTATCGTGTGTGCTGAGAAGGAGGTTTTGGGCCGATGTCCACGTAGCGGAGTTTTCAGCTGCGTGCACGTCGCGTCCACGCAAAATACCTACCTGGATACCTGGTTGGCTATAGCGTCGATACACCTATGCCTAGCGCATTGTAGAGCTCCATAATCGTCGGTCTTGGGCGATGTTCCTCCAGTTTCCCCGAACGTTCAGGGTCCCCAGGTCCGATTCCACCGCGTGCAGCCAGCGTGTTCGTGGCCTTCCACGAACCTTCTGGCAACCTTCTGGTTGTCTATTGAATATTTTTTTCGCTATTCTTCCTTCCGACACTCGCACTAAGTGACCAGCCCACTGAAGTCTGCCATATTTTATACGATTCACAATATTTTCTTCTTTGTATACTTGATACAGCTCATGATTCATGCATCTGCGCCAAATACCATTTTCTAGTTTGTACGCAGCACTTTTCGCTCGAAATCCCCAGAAGCTATCCGGGCCGCCTCTTTTAACGGCTCGCTTCATGTCCATAAAGGGCCACTGGTAGAATCAGAGTTTTGTATAGAGCAATTTCGTTTCCGTCTGCATGTTGCGGAACCTAAGCTGGTTACGTAATCCGTAAAAGGCCCTGTTCGCAGCAGCAATACGTCTTTTCGCTTCACGGGAAACGTCATTGTCACATGTCACAAGCGTTCCAAGGTAAACAAATTCTTCAACAACTTCAAACACCTCCCCATCAAGCACTACCTCAGCACCAACACCACTAGGTCTTCCCCTATATTTACATGCCATCATGTACTTTGTCTTGGTAGAGTTAATGGTTAGGCCTATCCTCGCCGTCTCCGTCTTCAGTGGGACAAAAGCCTCCATTACTGCTCTGCGATCGAATCCAATAAGGTCAATGTCGTCCGCAAAGCCCAGGATCTCCAGATAGCGCCTTCTCCAAATAGCGCCTTCGAGTGCAATGTTGAACAATAAATTCGAAAGTGCATCACCCTGCTTCAATCCGTCTAAGGTCACAAACAAGGTTGACACTTCGTCTGCAATCCAAATACTTGATTTCGAGCCATCCAGCGTTGCACATATCAGTCTAATCAGTTTTGCGGAAAGCCATGTTCAGACATTATCTGCCACAGCTTATTTCTTTTCACTGAATCGAACGCTGCTTTGAAATCAATGAACAGATGGTGAGTCTGCAAGTTGTACATCCGCAGGCTAAACATCTGATCCGTCGTTGATCGGCCCTCACGAAGACCTGCCTGATATTCGCCGACAAAGGACTCCTCAAACGGTCTCAGTCTGTCACGTCCTGCGCTGTTGTAGTCACAACCTCGTGGATATTTTCCCACAATCTGTTGACGTCGCCAGATCCGGTGGCATATATCCGCTTGTTCAGCTTCTGGTGGTACTGTTCAGCAACTCTTTCAACTGACAAGCGTTGGATATTGAAACGCATCGTTCTATTGTTTCGTGAATTCGTGACGGTGGAAAGTCGAGCCCTCAGGGTGGTGGGTTCGAGTCCCGAGTCCGAAGGGAAAGTGGGTTACCTCCAATACATTTTTCAAATCAACAACTTCCACATAATGTACATATTAGAGTGGGGCGTCATGGACAATTTTTCAAATCAATGGTTTTTCGAAACCATTCTGGGTCCCAAACTGTGCAGAATTTGAGCCCAATTGGTTGCTTCCTCGCTTTCCGCATCGCGTTTGAAGTTTGTATGGAAATTAGTTTGGGAAAACGTATATTTTTGCATTTTTACTTCTAGAGGTTTTAGTTTATCGTAAACCAAGTGGCATATTACGTTAAAGTATAGCCCAAAGGATGCCGAAAAACTTTGCTGAAAAACGTACGCTGTTGGAAACTCCACGAAAAAAGTTATAACGCTACGAAAATTGCTTGTTCAAACCATATGCGAAAAATCGTTTATTCTGCCAGCACTGTCGAACTACGTGGGCCAATAATTTAACTAAGTATTATTCCGAAATTATTGATCTTACAGGGCTTTGAAGCTAATGGGAGTTATTCTGAATCATTTCACAAAGTAAAAATTCCGACAAGAAGGAAGATGGGCTTTGCCCTCTGTCAAACATATGTTGTCCGGTAGTGCTGGCAGAAACATTGATTACTTGCATATGGTTTGAACAGTTTTCGAAGCATTATAACATTTTTTGTGGACCTTCCAGCTACGTACCTTCTTTGGCAAAGTGTTTCGGCATCTTTCAGACTATATGCCCACGTATTGCGTCACGTGATTGATGATAAATTAAGGCCTCTAAGGCTGTGAACCATTCCACCGATTCGTTTAACTTTTGGTTAAAATTTGACATTCCGATGGTTATTTTCCCATCGTGGTTAAAATTTTACTCCGAAGCCATTTGAGTTTTGACAGATTGATAGTTATTTGGAACGAAATGGATTTGGCGCCAATTTTCTCGCGAACAAAGTTTAACTATCGAACTGTCAAATCTAACCATGCTCCGGAGCAGGGTTATTTTTAACCACGGCGAAATAACCATCGAACTGTCAAATTTTAACTAAAAGTTAAACGAATCCTTGGAATGGTTCACAGCCGAAAAGCAAAAATGTAAAAAAGTACGTTTTCCCATATTAATTTCCATATAAATTTGAAACGCGATGCGGAAAGCGAGGACGCAACCAATCGAGCCCATATTTTGCACAGTTGATTGGGGTCCCAAAACGATTCAGAAAAACCTTGATCTCACAACTCTAAACAACTGCGCCCCACTCTAGAACATATTCACATATGAGTTTTAAAAAAATTGTAAATTAATGTCCAAGTCGAATGGTTTAATCCCCGGAATGTAGGCAGTTAACTTTGATTGAACTGAAGAAATTCCTGCTATAAATGCTTTGAATATACTTACAACCGCAAATTCTTTCATCTTTTTGAAATCTAAAATAAACCCCGCTGAATTTTTTTAAGAATTACTTTTGGAAAAGCAGAAAAATTTCCTTTGAAAATTGAATTTATTCAACGCAAAAAAAAATCTGGAAGCCTTGTATTAATGGAACACTGTGGCTACGTTTGAAAATTGGAACACCGTGGCTACTACTTCCAATGAATATGCTTCTTAGTGATCTTTCATTTTTATTATTTGTTATGATGCTTTTTCTCCTTTTAGATAATCCAATTTGATGTTTAATTTGTTAAAGCTCAATGTTTCCGTAATAAGTTTGTAATCATTTCATTAGATTTAAAATACAGCAGTCTGTGCAACAAATGTCTAAGACGTAGACGTACAAAAAATCAGAAAGTTTCTCTAGGATATAAAAAAAACTTGAAAAATCTGGACCTAATCAGCTGGACATACTTTCAAATATATACTGGAAATTCTTCGGTATTAGAAGTTTATTGGAATTTCAACGTAAATATGAATTTCGGAAAATTCATCCATTGCTTCCATGGAATTTCCGAATAATTTGTCGTGAAAATTCTAAAGATTGGTTTCATGAATACTCCGAAGAATTTCATGTGAATATTCCGAAAAGTTTCCCTCGGTACTCAAGAATAATTATACTTGAAAATTCAAAACAAGTTTTCGTGGATAGAAAAAGAAAATGTTGTTGACATTCCAAACAATTTCTGGTGCAAAAAACATAAAAAAACATGCAAAATATGTAGCAACGATCGAAGTCGATTCCCGGTGCCGGTCTAGGCAATTTTCGGATTGGAAATTGTCTCGACTTCCTTGAGCATAAAAGTATCATCGTGTTAGCCTCATGATATACGAATGCAAAAATGGTACCTTAGCTTAGAAACCTCGCAGTTAATAACTGTGGAAGTGCTTAATGAACACTAAGCTGCGAGGCGGCTCTGTCCCAGTGTGGGGATGTAATGCCAATAATAATAAGAAGATCGAAGTCGAGGGAATTAGATCAGACATTGTTACTGTGTGGTATGCACATCATTAATATCATGAGGAGCACGAACAGGTCTAACGAACAGCACCGATCCATTATCATATTTGACTCCAGTGTTGCCACATATAAAGATTTATCTTATTTATAAAGATTTTTTAATATTTTTTGATAAAGATATCTTTATATAAAGATTAAAGATTTTTTGGAAAAATAAACTTTTTCAAGATTTTTGGGCATTTTGAATTTTAGTGTTCTGTTTTTTTCATTTTTGGCCGATACTTCAATCCGATATCTTGGCCAATAAAGTAGTTTTTACTCAGTCAAATTCGTCAGCCACCAGATGGCTATCGCATGAATCAGTAGTCAAAAGGAATATTGATCGTTTTTTTCAAAGCTAATCATGTACTTTACGTTCTATTCGAACTGTGACAAGTATTGAACTGCCCAGCGCCACCGTCGTCACCTCAACGATCCCATCCCTGGTAAAAGTCATGAACAGAATAAAAAAACATGATGTAGACTTGATTGATATAAGAGATAAAAGAACAGGCAACAATATCAAAAATTTGCACCGAAATATCATTTAAATATCAAGATATGCTAATGATAAGAACAAACTAATGGAACATGATACTGATCTCTTATTATAAATAGCATAAATTGATCTCCTCATGATATTTTAATGCAAAATATAGATATTGTCGTTTGATCTTTTATCTCTTATATCAATCATGTCCATATCTCATTTTACTATCTTATCAACATTTGATATTATTCAGATATTTTCTTCTACTCGGGATGACCTACTGCTTGTTAATAAAGTCAATCGTATTTTCCAATCGGAAAGCCCTGAGTATACGAACATGTCAGTGAAATTAAATCGCGTTATCTGATTATCCTTTTCAAAATCTAGAAAGATGAATATCTTAAAAATATCACAGACAAATGGCTTTCAAAACTTTGAACAACATCTTCACGAGAAAATGAAGACCTACGTAGGGCTAGCGGCAGAAAATCTGGCAGGACCTCTTGATTAACCGCTGAAGGAAACTTTCTATTCTCTCGTATATAATTTCTATGTGGAGCTGGTGAAACAAACAATCAAACTCTTGAATGATCCCGTTTTTAAGACAGCTTGACTCATCGATCCAAAGAATTTGAAGAACATTACCAGTCTCAGTTTGATTATGAAGAAGTTTCCAAACTTTTGCGGGAGCTCAGGGGTGCAAATCTTTGCAAAACTGATCAGATCGAAGAGCAAGCCGATACGACGAAAAGTTGCGAGACATCGCTGGGCGGTAAACGGCGAGAAGGAAAGCTGGCATTTCCATTATTAAGAAAGTTCATCAACATTTCTATCCCATCCCTCATTCGGCAGCAGCGGTTAAAAGGCTGTTTTGGTCGAATAACTTTATTAAAACTTTGGTTAGTAACCGACTGAGGCCGTGAACCATTCCACCGATTCGGTTAACTTTTAGTTAAAATTTGACACTTCGATGGTTATTTTCCCATCGTGGTTAAAATTTTACTCCGAAGCCGACCCATTTGAGTTCTGACAGATTGATAGTTATTCGGAACGAAATGGATTTGGCGCCAATTTTCTCGCAAACAAAGTTTAACTATCGAATTGTCAAATCTAACCATGCTCCGGAGCAGGGTTATTTTTAACCACGGCGAAATAACCCAGGTAATCACTAGCACTTTATTTCGCCTTTTCGGCTATATAGAGCTATAAAAGAGCCAGTATAAAGTTTGTTAGCTCTATGAAAGCATTTTAGTCGCACGTACGGCTTATTTTAATGCTTACAGTTACCTGGGAACCATCGAACTGTCAAATTTTAACTAAAAGTTAAACGAATCGGTGGAATTGATCACATCCTGAATATATATATGGTATACCAGCACGATTAATGCTATTTTGCGTTAAAAAATGTTATGTTAAAAAGAAAGGAGTTGCCAAGATGGCTTTAACATTGCAATGCAATTCAAAATGCAAAAAGTCAAAATATTCACACTACAAACCTGAAAGGTTTATAACTCGTTTCAAAATATACTCTCATTACAAATATCTACCTGCTTCTAAAAAAACCCAACAGATTTAAAAACATTTGTATATTTTTAAAAAAGTGAATATTTCAGCTATTAAGCACCTATTCAAGTTTAAACCTGGAGCACAAAGACCCGTTCGCCAATAAACTCGTCGAATTTGACAGTTTATCCACGTGAAAATGTCAAATTTGACGGGCGAAATGACGAACGATGGCATGCGCTTCAGCCTTAAGTACATAAAGATTTTTTTCAAGATTTTTTGCTCACAAATAAAGGTGAAAAAGATTTTTACGCCTGAAAATGAAGGTGAGGTTCGAAAAATAAGTGGCAACACTGTTTGACTCTCCTCTCGGACACCCGCATCAAGGCAGTCAGTACGTTGGGGACTTCCATTCGAGCCAGTCGTGTGCGACCCAATCGAAGGTGTTGAAGAATATGGTCATCTCGATATTAACTATAGTCCCATTGAACACACCAGACATGAGAAAGAACTGATGCAGCAAATCAAGGAGTTGAAGCAGACCGTTGCAGAGCTGTCAAACAGATCAAGATATGAACCGAACGTCGTGGCTCGGGCGCATAAGGATCAGTCCAGTGGTGTGGAGCAAGTTGCATCAAAAATTCAAAACTACTGTGAATCCGGCTACCAAAATGTGGGAGACAGGGACCAAGTACATAGAAAACTTTGAGATAGCCGCCTCGTTGTTCAATGCGCGTGATCCTGGCCGACGTGTACAATTGCTTTTCTTGTCAATGGGAGAGGAACTCCAAGGAATTGTGCGAGCTGCTAAGCTACGTCCAAGCTTAGATAGCGCTGATTGCTTGTGCAAAATATCGATCAATACTTTAGATCCATGACCGATACATCCGCCGAACATGAAGATTTTGCCAGTATGCATCAGGCGAAAGGTGAATCCGCTGTAAGTTTCCATGCGCGTTTGAGAGAGAAGGTTTGATTGTGTGGGTATAGTGACACTGACCAAGAACGTTTTGTCCGTGTTCAACTGTTGAAAGGACTACAGAATCGAGAAATCGCCAAGGCGGCAAGAACGTATGGGCATGAGACCAATTTTATTGTACAAGCGGCGACACGAGACGAAGCTTATGCCAGGGAAACGTCAGCTGATAATCACAATACTTTATCAATCGATAGAGTACAGAGCCGTGGAGCAGGGATGCATCGAAGCCGATGGAATACTTCTACTCAACAGGTTGGTTCTGGATCATCCTTCGGGCGTAAGAGAACCAGAAATGAAGGCTCATCTTATGGATCAGGATCGTCGTTTGAGCCTAAGAGGTTCAGGAATGAGAATGCTGTTCATGCAACACGGCGTGAACGTTGTTCAAGATGCAATCGCCCGATGCACAAGAATTGCCCATGTCCGGCAATGAATAAGTCGTGTAACTCCTGCGGTCGACAAGGACATTTTGCTGTCACATGTCGCAGAAAGGCGGTGAGCAATATCAGAGATGAACAAGTGGAACCGAACATTGTTGAGAGAAAAGTCAGTGATCAGGTAATGGATAACTGAAATGTAAATGTTAACTTTTAATGAGGAAATAAATTACTTCCAATGCGTGTTTCAATAGCAATATTTTTTTATTGTTTAGGTGTATGCTCTTTCATTGGGAGATGTGCTTGTTGATTGCTCACTTGGTTCATCGAATTCGATCAAATTTTTGATCGACTCTGGAGCGGACGTGAATGTCGTCGGGGGCGCTGATTGGAAAACTCTCAAGGAACAGTATCTTGCAGGAACTGCTTGCTATGAATTAGTTCACTATCCGTTTGACAAAAACGTACACGGATATGCTTCGAAAACCCCTATGCCGATAGAGTGCGCTTTCAGAGCAAAGATTCAAGTTGTAGGTTACGACAAGCCTTCAGTAACAGCTGATTTTTTGGTTGTCAAGGACGGCAGACGATCCCTATTAGGCCGCTCAACCGCCAATGACATGGAGTTGTTGAAGGTTGGACCGTCAATAAGCAACTGCGAGGAGGTGACAACATGCGAAATTTTTCCTAAAGTACCTGGGGTCAAAATTAGATTTAGCGTTGATAAATCAGTGCCACCGGTCAAAAATGCATACTATAATGTCCCGGCAGCTTTCCGTGATGCAGCGCGTTCAAGGCTGGAATTGATGGAGAAACAGGGAATAATAGAAAAGGTGACATCGGCACCTACATGGATCAGCGGTATGTCGGCATGACACAATGAGGGCACCAAATAAGGCCATCCAACGGGAATATTTCCGTCTTCCTCTCATCGATGAGATGAAAGTTAAGTTACATGGAGCTAAGTACTTTTCCAAACTCGACCTTTCAAACGCATACTATCACCTCGAATTATGTAAGGAGTCTCGCGATTTAACTACCTTCTTAGCGGAATGTGGTATGTATCGTTTTACACGATTAATGTTTGGGGTAAACTGCGCTCCAGAGATATTCCAGAGAGAAATGTCTCGTATTCTGGAGCCAGTTAAAAACAAGATTGTCTATATCGATGACGTTCTCCTGTTCGCCGAAACATTGGAAAAACTTCGGAAAACAGTCTCTCGGGTTCTGGAAATCCTAAGACTGCATAATTTAACTTGGAACACAAGCAAGTGTCAGTTTGACCAAACTCGCGTTACGTTCCTGGGACATGAGTTGGACGCAGAAGAGTTCAATATCGAGGAGGCAAAAGTGAAGGATGTGCGAAAGTTGAAAACTTTGCTGAGATTTCCGCACCGTTGTGGACCATAACGACAGCGAGAGCCTGGAGCTGGGGTGTGGAGCAAAGTGAAGCATTTGAGATGATTAAAAATCGTATTATTGGTTGCACTACTTCGCTGGGTTATTTTTCTGATCAAGACAAGACCATTCTATATACGGACGCTTCTCCGACGGCACTCGGCGCCGTTTTGGTTCAAGAGAATGAACATAGTGTATCGCGAATAATCAGCTTTGCTACGAAATCGCTTTCGACCACAGAAAAAAAGTAGGGTATGATGGGGCAAGATGGGTCGCCTAAGGCGAACCCTGAATATCTGAAAACAGAAACATTTCAATTCAACTTTTCAACATGGATCTAAAAAAATAGCTCATAATCTGTAACCCAAGCGTATGAAATACCAAAAACTCCACTTTTTATTCCATTTCAAGTCATTAAAGTATAAGTCTATTTTTCTGTCAATCAAAAAATGGCGGGGTAAGATGGGTCAAACAGCGGGGCAAGATGGGTCACCTTTAAGTACTGCAATTAATATTGTTTTTATTCCCAATATTGAATTAGCCACAGATAGATAGCTTTATTGCCAATGATTATATTGAATAAAAAATAATTTTTTAGCCTTGAATGAAGAAATGGCTCTACATTTAAAAATGTCTGCAAATTCCAATGAAAACAAGCCGTCTAAGTATTGCTTTCTTAAAAACAAAAAATAAACATTTTCAATCAATAAATTAACATCATTATGACAAAAGTAACCTTAAAATGATTAAACCAGCAATGGAAAATATGTTTTGAATACGAACTATGTCCTTCAGTATGTGCTGACCCATCTTGCCCCATTTGTAAGTTCATGTTAGAATGTCTAATTTTCGATCAAATGTATTTATTTCAACGCAGTTAGTATAACATCACCTACATTACTTATAATACGTTAACTATGTTACTAAAAATGTTTAAATTTTACATTGCTCGACGAGATTATACGTTTTATAGAAAGTGTGTTTCGCATAAGAAACAATGCAGTGCGGGCAGCAGGGACTATGTCCAAGGGCTTGACGATCCCTCCCCAGGCCATCTGCGAGTTGTGGGGCTTGCCTAGGATGTGGTGGGGTTTGACAGTGGGCCCTGTTAAACCTCTATAAAAAGCTGCATGTATCCGCAAGTAGGCCCCACCAAAGCGACCGTGTGCCGCTCAAAGCGCACAAGCCCAAGTCCTGGTGTTAGGTGGGACGCTAAACAGCCCTGACACGACGGCCCTCCGACGAGACAGGAGGTTTGCGCAGGCCCAATAAGCCGCCTAGAAAACCAATCATTACGAACAATATAAGAGATAATGCGACTCGATATAATCGGCAAAGACCTAAGCGACGAATACAGGATCACGATTGGAAGCTTGGAACATGGAATTGCAAGTCGCTAGGTTTCGCAGGTTGCGACAGGATGATCTACGATGAATTACATCCCCGCAACTTCGACGTCGTGGCGCTGCAGGAGATTTGCTGGACAGGACAGAAAGTGTGGAAAAGCGGGCATCGAGCGGCTACCTTCTACCAAAGCTGTGGCACCACCAACGAGCTGGGAACCGGCTTCATAGTGCTGGGTAAGATGCGCCAACGCGTGATTGGGTGGCAGCCAATCAACGCAAGGATGTGCAAGCTGAGGATTAAAGGCCGTTTCTTCAACTATAGCATCATCAACGTGCACTGCCCACACGAAGGAAGACCCGACGACGAGAAAGAAGCGTTCTACGCACAGCTGGAGCAGACATACGATGGATGCCCACTGCGGGACGTTAAAATCGTCATCGGTGACATGAACGCACAGGTAGGAAGGGAGGAAATGTATAGACCGGTCATCGGACCGGATAGTCTGCACACCGTATCGAATGACAACGGCCAACGATGCATAAACTTCGCAGCCTCCCGCGGAATGGTAGTCCGAAGCACCTTCTTTCCCCGCAAAAATATCCACAAGACCACATGGAAATCACCTAACCAAGAAACGGAAAACCAAATCGACCACGTTCTAATCGACGGTAAATTCTTCTCCGACATCACGAACGTCCGCACTTACCGCAGTGCGAATATTGAATCCGACCACTACCTCGTTGCAGTATGCCTGCGCTCAAAACTCTCGACGGTGTACAACACGCGTCGAAGTCGGACGCCGCGGCTTAATATCGGGCGGCTACGAGACGGTAGACTAGCCCAAGAATACGCGCAGCAGCTGGAAGTGGCACTCCCAACGGAAGAGCAGCTAGGCGCAGCGTCTCTTGAAGATGGCTGGAGAGATATTCGATCCGCCATTGGTAGCACCGCAACCGCTGCACTTGGCACGATGCCCCCGGATCAGAGAAACGACTGGTATGACGGCGAATGTGAGCAGTTAGTGGAAGAGAAGAATGCAGCATGGGCGAGATTGCTGCAACACCGCACGAGGGCGAACGAGGCACGATATAAACAGGCGCGGAACAGACAAAACTCGATTTTCCGGAGGAAAAAGCGCCAGCAGGAAGATCGAGACCGTGAAGAAACGGAGCAACTGTACCGCGCTAATAACACACGAAAGTTCTATGAGAAGTTAAGCCGTTCACGTAAGGGCCACGTGCCACAGCCTGATATGTGTAAGGACATAAACGGGAACCTTCTTACGAACGAGCGTGAGGTGATCCAAAGGTGGCGGCAGCACTACGAAGAACACCTGAATGGCGATGTGGCAGACGAAGATGGCGGTATGGTGATGGACCTGGGAGAACGCGCGCAGGACATAATCTTCCCGGCTCCGGATCTCCAGGAAATCCAGGAGGAGATTGGCCGGTTGAAGAACAACAAAGCCCCTGGGGTTGACCAACTACCAGGAGAGCTATTTAAACACGGTGGTGAGGCACTGGCTAGAGCGCTGCACTGGGTCATTACCAAGATTTGGGAGGAGGAAGTTTTGCCGCAGGAGTGGATGGAAGGTGTCGTGTGTCCCATCTACAAAAGGGCGATAAGCTGGATTGTAGCAATTACCGCGCAATCACATTGCTGAACGCCGCCTACAAGGTACACTCCCAAATTTTATGCCGTCGACTAGCACCAACTGCAAGGGAGTTCGTGGGGCAGTACCAGGCGGGTTTTATGGGCGAACGCTCCACCACGGACCAGGTGTTCGCCATTCGCCAAATACTGCAGAAATGCCGCGAATACAACGTGCCCACACATCATCTATTCATCGACTTCAAAGCCGCATATGATACAATCGATCGGGACCAGCTATGGCAGCTAATGCACGAACACGGTTTTCCGGATAAACTGATACGGTTGATCAAGGCGACGATGGATCGGGTGATGTGCGTAGTTCGAGTTTCAGGGCATTCTCGAGTCCTTCGAAACCCGCAGAGGGTTACGGCAAGGTGATGGTCTTTCGTGTTTGCTATTCAACATCGCTTTGGAAGGGTAATACGAAGAGCAGGGATTAACACGAGTGGTACAATTTTCAATAAGTCCGTCCAGCTATTTGGTTTCGCCGACGACATAGATATTATGGCACGTAACTTTGAGAAGATGGAGGAAGCCTACATCAGACTGAAGAGGGAAGCTAAGCGGATCGGACTAGTCATCAACACGTCGAAGACGAAGTACATGATAGGAAGAGGTTCAAGAGAAGACAATGTTAGCCACCCACCGCGAGTTTGCATCGGTGGTGACGAAATCGAGGTGGTAGAAGAATTTGTGTACTTGGGCTCACTGGTGACTGCCGAAAATGACACCAGCAGAGAAATTCGGAGACGCATAGTGGCTGGAAATCGTACGTACTTTGGACTCCGCAAGACGCTCCGATCGAATAGAGTTCGCCGCCGTACCAAACTGACAATCTACAAAACGCTCATTAGACCGGTAGTCCTCTACGGACACGAGACCTGGACGATGCTCGTGGAGGACCAACGCGCACTTGGAGTTTTCGAAAGGAAAGTGCTGCGTACCATCTATGGTGGGGTGCAGATGGCGGACGGTACGTGGAGGAGGCGAATGAACCACGAATTGCATCAGCTGTTGGGAGAACCATCCATCGTTCACACCGCGAAAATCGGACGACTGCGATGGGCCGGGCACGTAGCCAGAATGTCGGACAGTAACCCGGTGAAAATGGTTCTCGACAACGATCCGACGGGCACAAGAAGGCGAGGTGCGCAGCGGGCAAGGTGGATCGATCAGGTGGAAGATGACTTGCGGACCCTCCGTAGACTGCGTGGTTGGCGACGTGTAGCCATGGACCGAGCCGAATGGAGGAGACTCTTATATACCGCACAGGCCACTTCGGCCTTAGTCTGAATAAATAAATAATAACAATGCAGAAAACTATTTTACCTTGCCATACTGTGCCAAAATTAAATTTTATCATCAAATCGAGTGATGATTAAGTAGAACCAAATTATTCCTCCTACAAAGTCATAATCTCCACATTAAAATGTACACGATGCTCAAAAACGGCCCTGACCCATCTTACCCCGTGACCCATCTTGCCCCGCCTAACCCTATGCCTAGAACCAGCGTGAGGCCCTAGGAGCTGTATGGGCGGTGGAACACTCCGCATACTTTTTGTTGGGAAGGCATTTTATTCTTCGAACAGATGCCGAAGGGATTACCTTTATTCTAAACAGAACTCGTGAGAACTCAAAACGAGCCTTAACTAGAGCGGATGGATGGGCGTTAAGGTTAAGTCCTTATAACTACGAAGTTGAATACGTTAAAGGCCGGGACAACATAGCGGATCCCTCATCGAGGTTGTACCAAGGAAATGATCACTCGTTCGATGAGGAAAACAGCCCTTGGGAGATTGCTCGCCTCGAAGCAAACCCAATTTTATTTATGACAGAAGATGAAATATCAAAGTATACCGCGGAAGACGAAACGCTCCAGCAGGTTATAACTGCTATGGAATCCGAGAACTGGTCGAACCATCTGAATCGCTACAAAGCAGTGGCCAGTGATTTATACGTTCGAGATGGGATTTTGGTTAAAAAAGGTTGTGCTGTTATTCCAGAAAAACTTCGACAGAAAACGCTTAAAGTTGCACATACAGATCATCCGATGTCTGCTAAATTTAAAAGTATACTTCGCGAGCGTGTTTGGTGGCCAAAAATTGGATCCAATCGTGTTCAACTTGCGCAATAAATGGGAAACCCGAAAGACGAACCCCTATGGAACGCAGTTTTGCACCCAAAACCGTATGGGATACAATAGCTGTCGACTTTAATGGTCCATACGCCAAAGTTGGCGGCATTTCTATCTTGGTTATTGTAGATCTAAGATCCAGATACGCAATCGCTCGTCCCGTCAAATCTACAAGTTTTGAGTATACCAAACGAGTTTTGGAGGATGTGTTTAATTGGGAAGGATTCCCTAGAGCAATTAAGTCTGACAACGGTCCCCCATTTAACGGAGAGGAATATAAGTCGTTCTGTGCGCAGCGGGGTATCCAAGTGATCTTTTCAACACCATTCTTCCCACAGAGGAATAGGCTTGCTGAGAGCTACATGAAATTTGTCAATAAAGCAATGTCAACTTCATTTTCGGAAGGAACCAACTACGTTGAGGAGTTGCAATCTGCAGTTCAGGTCTATAAAGCGGGTGCGCATTCAGTCACTAAGATTCCGCCAGAAGAGGCTATACGAAAATACCAAATTTTATGAAGATTAAATTTTATGAAATTTGACCACAATATTCTTTGATTTGCAAAGAATGTTTAGGCCAAATTTGAGCATAATTTGTTAAAAAAAAAACCCCCTGCCAATAATAAAACAAAACCTGCCAAAGCCGTCATTTCCCCTGCTATGATCGACACATCTCGTCTCATGCTTCATATATAAAGTTGTACTGTCCACGTGGTTGATGTTGTTGGATCTCAGTTCTATCCCTAAAGAACAAGATGATTTTAGCCGACCTTGTTTACCACTAAAAGTAGCTAGGCTTGCGAGAACCATGCATTGATTACCATTTCTCTAAGCAATACTCTATAAAATAACAGATTCTGCCATAATGATGAGTTTATTCCCCACGAGACAAATATGCGTAGAAATTCAACAATGGGACATGGGACAACATTGACTGATTTTTCAAATAAAGTGCGATATCTTCGGTGTTTTCGACAAAAACATCAAAATAGAGCGGTACATATGTGATGAAAAGTTAAAATCTCAAAAATCTATCAAAATCTATTTTATAGAGAATTAATTCTAACATGGAACAATTCAAGACAAAATTTTCAAAACGACTTATCTGCTTTTGTAAACAAATATTCAAACGACGATTTGACGAATCTGATAGCTCTCCCACGCAAACTAACACCATCAAGAGGTAGGTGAAGGATTCCGCTACCTGTTGATGGTGTTGGTTTGCATGGGAGAGTTATCAGATTCGTCAAATCGTCGTTTAAATCTTTGTTTACAAAAGCAGATAAGTCGTTTTGAAAATTTTGTCTTGAATTATGCGTACTTCTTGGCAGTGAAGATTTTAAATGAAAACTAGCAATTTAAGCAAAACTTCATAATTCAGGCAAAGGCATATCAAGAACATTGTGTTACGGTTCTGATTTTAGAATCAAATTATCAATTTCAATTGTCAACAAAAGTATCAAAAAAATTGTGGCATAATGAACAGAGTTTTGAGATTCTGAATAAAACTTGCATGCCCTTAGAACATGGTTTCCCAAACTGTGGGTCCCGATCCCCAGGGGGGGTCGCGAGCGGATTGTTTGTGGGTCGCGTAGAACAAATATTAATTGCACCTCGAATGCCGAACCTTTTGATCATTTTTTTCAGGAACATAATATCAAGCTCAAACCGCATTTTAATTTAAATATTCATCACCACGCTATTTTAGAAAATATGTATGCCTAAAAGCTTAATGAAGTAAAATAAAAACATTTTGACAAATAATATCATGTTTGTCGTTTTTTGAATTTGTGCATGAAGGCAACGTGAATATTTTTGTAAAACTTGCGAAACAGATGACATTCTGATTCAATCAATGCTTAATACTACTTGGTAAAATGCATTTTTTCATAGGTGGGTCGCGAGACATATAGAATTTCTGGTTCTGCCACATCACACCAAGCACCGACGAAAAAATACCCATTCTTTGTCTAAGCTTCCGTTTAGCAGATTTAATTAATTGCAAACCGTTTCGGATATTGCTCAATCCCATAACTGAGGATATTCTACAACAAATGTACGCATGCATTGTTATGAAATGATTTTCTTTTTTTTTGTACGAACCAAATATCACAAGTCCGGCAAAAAGCCGTTTGGTGCGGTTTGGCAAAACCCCGACCATATATCGTAATAATTTCTAGCACCCCTAGAGCTATTTAAGGGCTAACATACTGTTGGGAATCTAGAGATATTTCGGAAAACTTCTAAACCAAAGACAATTGTTCTCGAAATTCTTAAAAAATATTCGCGAGCCTTTTTTTGCATCCTGATGCATTGAAGGGGTGTGCAAGTTTTTAATATTCTAATACCTGATACATATTTCAAAGCGCTTTCGAAATCAAACGAAACATTTCTAATTCCCATGGTGTGTTTAGTTTGATTTATATTCCTGTTTTTGTCCACTGTTTTGAGGATCAACGTGTTGATCGTATGTTTTCAAAATTATATTTTTTTTATATTTTGCACTAGAAAAAAAACACGTGGTATATACCACGGGGGGGGGGGGGAGGGGTTCCACCAAATGTATACTTAAGTAATTTGAAATAAATTCATTATTTGATCATAAAGATGATTAAAAAGATACAACTCACATACAACTTTGAACGACTATTCAATGTGACGGAGCCTAGTCGCCATGAGTGGGAAAGACTAAGTACAGTAATATCCGGATTTTATTACTTCCTGGTGAATTTTGGGTTGATAAAATAAAAAATGTGACAAAATAAAAAAAATCAATTTTTTATTTTTTATGATAAAAAAAATTAATCAATGTATGTTTTGAAATGGCAAAATACATTAAGAGAACCCACAATTTCTTATCAAAAAGACTGACACAATTCTTGATAGGTACTTCAGAAATGATTCATAATAAACCACAGGCGTTGAAAGTTATTGCATTCAATTACTCAAACAGATTGCTGAAAATAATAAACTAAATTTATTCTGTGTTCCTGGGCACTGTGGAATTGAAGGTAATGAAAAAGCTAACTTGTTAGCAAGAAAAGGTTCTTCCAAACCATTCACAGCCCCTAAACCATTCTGTGATATTTCGGAATGTATTCTCAATATGGAATTAAATTCAGCATAGCAAGCAGTAGCACGCGTGACAGCAATACATAAATTATACCAAAATTATCCCTTTGGCCCATCTGATTAATATAGGAGCATGTATTAATAATGGAACAAATATCCTGCGAATCAATTAACCCTGCTACGAAATTTAGTCGAATTTGACAGATCGATAGTTAAAATAGCTAAAATCAATAACTTTTTATTGGTTAAATTGATAACTTTTAATCGCTGAAACCTCAAATGGGTCAGCTTTGAAGTAGAAGTAAGATGGGAAAATAACCAAACCATCATTCAAAAGCTTGAACCAAAAGATAAACGAGTCGGTGTATATATGTTTGTTTGCACATTTGCTCGAGATCAACATTGATGTTCGATAGTTCCATTAGATTTCAATCTTTGGGACACCCTATTTCGTTCTCAATGTGATTTCTTCCAGGATACAAACGGTAACAAAGGCTTTTTCATGTAATGAGGAACTAAGCAATAATTTTAAAATTTGTATTATATCTACAGAAGTATAAAATGTGTATACAATTAGTTGTCCCTTGGCAACGTTAAGAAACCTGGAACTTTTAATCGTGATGTAGGCCCTATATAATATTCCATTAGAAACCATGTTGTATCTACGATCGTTCATAAACAAATAGTAAATAGTGAAACACTCACCAGACGACACGTTTTTCAAAGCACACTGAATAACAGGAATCAAATTGATTGTAATCAGCAATAGTTCACACAGTAAATCTCACGAAATACAATTATTTTGTTCAATTTAAAACGACACCAACATGAACTTTAGCAGACGCTGCCGGCTTTGCGAAATGACAATGACAAATGGCGCGTTTGACGGTTTCACTCTCATATGGAGTGCATAGGTAACACAGTAACGGAGCGTAACAGTGTATAACACTATCGTTCTAGCAGAGTTTTTCAAAGTGGCTAATTCGTGAAAAAATACCTCCAAAAAAATTGTAAAACTTTTTAATTAAAAACTAATTAACTTTTGGTATAGTAGAAATTCGATGATCTACTAAAAAAGCATTTTACATGATTTTTTTTTGTTTTTAAATTATATTTATTGTAAACCTTATTAAAAGCATTTTCAAATATACTTCCTATCTTCACCGTATCGAAATACAGCAACAGTTCGCTAACTGGGCGCGTTTTAACTGGACTGTTTTTTAACTGGGCGTTCGCTAACTGGACCAAAGCCCAGTTAAAAAGCAGTTATCCGTCAAAAAACAACAACAAAGACTCGGTGACGAGGGGACTCTGAATGGTATATTCTTTAAGCTTCATGTAAAACACGATCACAACAATGCATCGCGAATTCCCTCGTCAGCCCAGTTAAAAAGCGGCGTTCGTTAACTGGGCTGGTGTTTTAGCCCAGTTAGCGAATGGATGCTGTACAGAGATTTCACGCACGTCCGTCTCCACCAGATGGCAGCAGCGCGGCTTTGTCAAGGCGAATTGCGGACCGGGAGGATACAACGGACTAATAAAAGGGTTTCGATTTTAGTGGGTCGGGTGGTCTGCAACCACACTACCAGGAGCCTCCTTGGTAGGTGTCTGATTACAGATTCCAGATTCGCATTCGATCAGAGCGCGTTTGTTCTATATAGGTAGGGTGACCGTATGGTATCCTAAAGGAGGACTTGTCCTCCTTTTTCATTAAAAATCAGAAGTCCTCCTTTTGTGCTAAAATGTCCTCCTTTTTGGAAATTTAGAGAAAACAGTTGCATTAATAACAATTTCTGAAGAAATTCTAATTCAACAAACAATAATACAACAAAGAGCCATTCACAAACAAAACGTTGCACAAGTTTTGGAATAGAATTATTGTAAAAATCGAAAATAAAAAGCTTGAGTTACAGTAATCAGGTGTCGAAGATATCAGAAAAATCGGAATTTAAAGAAATGGGTTAGAAAAAAATGCATATGCTTCTCAAAATTTCCTACGAGCAAAGACCGATCGAATTGCCTTTTAGTCGCATCGCATGGTATGTTTCTTGAATATAGAGCAGCCCCAGCCACCATGCCATGCCTTGGATGAAATTAAAATATCTAAAACTAATCTGAACTCGATTTAGTAAACTGTTATGAGTTTCCACTGTTGAGAACTTTGTGGTCATACGGTTGATGGTATTATTCTCATTCGCATGTCTTAAATTGTGATTCTCAATGGCATTCAAGAAAAAAAATTCCTCTGGTCTATAATGCATCTTGTGTTCAGATCTAATAGAACCTAACGTTCGGTAAGTTATCTATTGCAAAATGTTCTGAATTGTAAACAATGAACTTTTCTTTTTTTAAATCTTGTGAAATATCGCTGAAATCGCCAGCATATTAACACAGAGAAACAGACGTCTCACTCAACATATGTTCCATCGTACACCTTTTTAACGGTTTATTTAACTTTTTGTAGGTGGTCAATCGGCCACCGATGGCGCTTTCATCGATTTTGCTTGTGTTTGACGTTTGCACACTACCGCCATCTGGTTGCCGCTTGGCCACTTACCGGGATTTTAGCATTGGGTGACAATGTTTTCGTGACGATGATTTTGATTGCAATTTGTTCTAAGTGAGACGTCTGTTTCTCTGTGATATTAATATACAACATTTGTTCACTGCTAATTTAGTTATTAGTTGAAGCTAAAATACCCTCATTATGGTGGTGATGGTGCTGATAGTCTAACTAGAGAGTCGGAAATGTTCTATCTTGAGGTAATAAAGTTATCTGTTATGTTAATGAAGTAGAAGAAGATGTCGTATTTATCTCGATTCACAAAAACTTCTTCCAATAGACTTTGATGTGGAAAATTCAAACAAATATGATACTCTTCATCATACTAAAAACTAAAAATCGATCGATGTTTTTTATGTCCTCCTTTTTAACCAAATGTCCTCCTTTTTCGTTACGATTCCGGTGAAATGTCCTCCTTTGGAAAAATTTCATATGGTCACCCTATATATAGGGGAACTGTTCCGTTTTCCATCTCAATGAACATATATTCATCTCATCGCAAAGCAAAGAAATACAGCACCAATCTCGTCGCTTCTTTTTGCTAACAAGCGTGCTCGCTGGTGAAAAAATCACAATAATAAGAAACAAATCAAATTCCTTTTCATTGCTTTGTTTTTGATGCGATGGAAATAAAAGATATTTTAGTTACCAGATAAAGATTGTCGCTGTCGTCACTGTCAGGAACATCTTTTGCTGGCGAGGATAGGGGAGCTAAATGTCAAAGAAGGAAAATCCATACGATTTGAGAGCTTGGTACCCAACATGTTCCGGACAGCAGAACAAAGGGAACCGAAGCGACAATCTTTATCTAGTAACTAAAATATCTTTTATGGAAATAGCTATGCTATGAATGTGGGATGAAGTGCCGAACCGTTCCCCTATATGTTCCTATTATTTAATGATGTATATGTTCCAATTTGGACAATTGGCAGCACTTTTCTTATGAGATGGAACATTGAAGTGTCTGGATGGATTTATATTCGTTACTAGCACACCCAACGAATTTATTTTGATTGAAATTGATAATTCTCTGATTTTTTCTGTTTCTTTTGTGAATAAATTTAATAGCGATCAATAAGACAGTTGAATGCAACTTGTTTCAAGAAAAGCTACTGAGAATTTATGTGGAGTTGGTTATTGTTTTTCGTATACATATTTTGTAAAGACGAACCGGATGAGAAGAAGTTTGCGTACAGTACAACGACAAATCTGTGTAATAGTTTGTATATTGAAATCAACTAATTGCGTAAATTGCAGTTACTTAAAACCGTGCAGATTGGGATATATGTAATGTCTTCTAAAACTTGATTGGTTCGAATCAAATAAGGCATGCGATGCGTAGAAAAGTTAATGTTATTAATGAAACTTGAAATCACGGAAGAAAAGAATACGATGATCTTATTATAAATATTTATACGAAATAATTATGTTTATTGCTTACTCTAAACAGTGTTCCCTAACACACAATTATTTCCTCAAATCGTCCGAATTGATATTGTATTTAGCCTTCATCTGGTCCAACTCCTCCTGCTTCTTATCTACGTCCAGTCGTTTGAAGGCCTTAGTGGACTGGTAATACAGCACCACTAGATATCGATTACAAACGTTGAATCCCGACAAATGGTCACAGGCATTCTTGGCATCGAAAATGTCCTCGTAAACTACGAAAGCCGTTCCGCGAGTTTCCGGTGTATTTCCCCTAAAATTATAGAATTAATCAACTGATTCCCACAATTTGTCATCAACTTACACCCTGATTTGACGAATAGCTCCGTATTTGCCAAAAATATCGTACATCTCGTCGGATGTGATCTTATAGGGAAGATTCCGGACATACAGCACTCGATTTACCTCCGGCGGTAATCGAACCTGGGAATAACCAAATAAAATATTGAATATTTTTGCACCGAAATAGCAGCATGGTAACTTACGTTATTTCTTTTTTGCAATGCCAATGCCATGATTTACGATAAAAATTCCACTTAAATTTTTTTAGAGGTTGATTGTAGGTGTACTTTTATAAACAAAGCTGACAAAATATAAACGAAAATAAAAAATGGTTTGACAAACAAAATGTCAAAAATGTGTGGCGTTACATTCGTTATTAAAATTAAACACTTTACATTCGGGCAACCCCAGGGGACTGAAGAGAAGGCTAATACGCCTACCCACCATTTATTCAATATGGCGTACAATGTTTTTGTTTTAATTTCCTTTGATCCATAATAACAAAACTTCGTAAGTATCGACAAGCTATTAATCAACATAAAGAAGCCATACAAACACAAAAAGCTCGATGTACCTCAACCAAATGCAAGTTTTCGCCAGGAAAAGTTAATTGCCGATAATTAGCACTAACTGCGAACGAACCAATCACCCCAAAATGAGCGCTGAATTCGGGTATACTACCCAGAAACTGGGTACCAAAAACAGAAGTACCAAAAACGATGTTGGGTAGAGTGCCATTGTACCGCGGATGACAGGCGTTTCACCCTCCGGGGCAACCCCGTGGCAAGAGATGCTTCTCAGCGTAGCGTACATCTTCATGAATATGTCCAGCATACATTTTGAAAAGTACTTATCCCGAATCGTGCTTTTACAAACAACTAGATTTTATCCAAAATATTGCTGACCACACATTTTCAATTTGTTTTAAAATAATACCAGCTATTATGAACATGTAAATATAATCCTAAAACATCTTTCTGCACACCTTTTATTTCATTTCAATTTCACTATTGAATGTTGTTCGATTTCCATTCCCGGACCATTTCAATTGTGATGCACACCACAGTATAAACAATAATAATATTTTTTGTTTGATTCACAGCATGAGAACAAGTTACGAAATATGATTTCGTGTAGCGTTTAATTTCACCTACCGATTCACTCCAATTCGTAAGTTCATTATATTTTATCATCAAATAACACAATTCCCATGGTCAAAGATGTAAATCTTACAAATTATTTCGAAAACAATTTTCAGATTTAACCAAAACAAAGAGTAAACAAAACACATGATGTTTATTTTCGACAATAACAACGGACGGTAACGAGCTACCCGGAGGGTGAAACGCCTGTCATCCGCGGTACAATGGCACTCTACCAACATCGTTTTTGGTACTTCTGTTTTTGGTACCCAGTTTCTGGCTAGTATACCCGAATTCAGCGCTCATTTTGGGTGATTGGTTCGTACGCAGTTAGTGCTAATTATCGGCAATTAACTTTTCCTGGCGAAAACTTGCATTTGGTTGAGGTACATCGAGCTTTTGGTGTTTGTATGGCTTATTTATGTCGATACTTCCGAAGTTTTGTTATTATGGATCAAACGAAATTAAAACAAAAACATTGTACGCCATATTGAATAAATGGTGGGTAGGCGTATTAGCCTTCTCTTCAGTCCCCTGCGAGCTACCGTCCGTGGACATGGTGGCTATTGTCAAACGCCTTGAGATAGTATAGGACGCCAGGGGGGTGCATTCGGGCTGTTTAGGCCCGATGCCCACGTAGCGTCTTTTCATCGCAGCGTGCACACAGCGTTAAAATAACGCAGGTGTGCATCGGAGCGGTGACGCTGCGTTAACGCTTTTTTCCGATACACACCTGCGTCTTTTTAACTCCGTGTGCACGCAGAGTTGAAAAGACGCTATGTGGGCATCGAGCCTTATGAATTACACAACACGCAGTGCCCTATACACGGTTAGAACGCTTTACCCATTATTTAAAGGGTATAACTTTTGCAAGTCCCGCACTTCGGGATAACTCGCTTAACTTTTCAAAAGGACCTAAGTAACAGGACCTAAGTTGACAGTTCACAGAGCTTTTTGAGTCTCCGCGGAGCTTCCAGAAAAATTGTTTCGTCATTTTATTCTCATGTACATACTCAACTAAACTATCTCATAATCATCATAAGCCTCATCTTATGAAGCGTGGAAAAATAATCGAATACTATATTCATAAAGCCTCTTAAGATAAAGTCTCGCGTGATTTTTGAAAACTTCGTATGTCCAAATGAGAGACTCTCTTTCATTACGCTCTCTTTCACTGATATCTAAGCTAATTTTGCATTTATTGCAATGTTTTCATCTCAACACGCTAGACAAAGCAATTCTCTTCAGATCTCTGTTAAAAAATCCGATGTAAATGTTAGTATGGCTTCGTAATAATCGAAAGAGAAAGTAAACAAAGAAAAGCCTCTCTTTTGGACGTTTTCAAAAATCACGCGAGAATTGGCTCGTTATTGAGATTCTCACGTCCAAATGTGTGAGTGGCGATAAAACGAAAACAAACACTCCTAGATGGTGCAACCTCACAAAGCTTGGGTTAAAATGAGTATATTTCCATATATTTTTTGACTGTTTCGCAATCATTGTGATGACCCGACAAATTTTGAGGTTATGAGCAGAAGGAAAACAAACATGTATTTACACATGCCGAACTGCACATTAGTTTAGCACATTAGCGCTAAATGCCACTCATCTCTATGAAGGTCATCTCTGTATCTTATGAAGTTCATAAAAGTTATCTAGATCTAATACAGTAGACGTTCGATAACTGCAAGTCATTTAACTGCAATGCTTTTTAACTGCAATTCGATAGTTGCAACAGTTTTGCAGTTATCGGACCGCTAAACTTCAAACTGATGTCAGACTTAATGACAGCTGCATTGGGATGCACATTTAGATGCACTTTTATTGCATCTGACGTCGATTGACAACCGTTTGACGTCTAGAATGCGTTGCAGTTATCGAACGGCATTCGTTAACTGCAAAGTAAATATTTTGCAGTTATCGAACGGCTACTGTAATGGATGGAACGAAAAGAAAAATATCAAGTTTTGATACATGATATTTGGAAGATTTTGTACCAAATTACTTTGGCTGCACTTGCGACCACCTCGTCAGAGCAACCGACTTAAAAACAACAAGGCAGTCTCAATTGAGTTGTCACATCCTATCCTAGATCTAGATGAGCGAAAGCATGGTTGGGTACGTTTTTTGACCGTGTATCAGGCGCATCCGTTAATACTAGAGTGCTTTGAGAATAGGTCGTATGTGCAAAAGAGAGCCTCTCTTCGGTTACATTCTCTTTCGATTATTACAAAGCTATACACAAATTTATGTTGGATTTTTTGGCAGATATCTAAAGACAATAACTTTGTCTAGCGTGCTAAAGTGAAAATGTAGCAGAAAATGCTAAACTTGCCGATCTATTAGCGAAAGAGAGCGTGAACAAAGAGAATCTCTCTTTTGCACATACGACCTATTCTCAAAGCAATCTAGAATAGATATTTTCATTGAAATCGTGACGTCATGCTCGTTTGGAGACAGAGGATTTATCTTCGCTCATCTATATTCCACTATTTATATCTCTAGCCGTAATCATACACGGAAGAAATAAACTACCCAATAGTGAGTTTAATAAATTCACCCAACCTCAAACATCCGTACGGGAAGCCAAAATTGAGTAAGTGGGGCCCTCCGCCAAGAGTCAAGACCATGCTGAGGGTGGCTGGGTTCGATTCCCGGTGCCGGTCTAGGCAATTTTCGGATTGGAAATTGTCTCGACTTCCCTGGGCATAAAAGTATCATCGTGTTAGCCTCATGATATACGAATGTAAAAATGGCTTAGAAACCTCGCAGTTAATAACTGTGGAAGTGCTTAATGAACACTAAGCTGCGAGGCGGCTCTGTCCCAGTGTAGGGATGTAATGCCAATAAGAAGAAGAAGGGTCGAAGTAGTTTGCCTTTACTCCCATGTTAAAAAAGTACCCAACGGAAAATTTATTTACCCAAATGTAAGTTTAATTCACTCAATTTCGACCTCAGGTAAAAAAACTCAAAATTGGGTTCCCGTATTGAAGTGGCGTCGTTGGATTGTTTGGCTCTTTGTTTTTGACAACAGAAGAAAGAGTGAATGAAAGAGAAGAGAAAAAATAACTCAAACATAAGTTAAAAAAAAACTCAACGCTGGCAAGGGGTGTCTCACAGCTATCGATCGCAGCGAATATCAATCGAAATAAAGTCGATTTAAAGTAAAGTACTGATTGATAAATATTGCAACACACCTTCTAGGACATTGAACTGAAATTTTTGTCTAAGCAAGCGTGGATTTTCACGTTACCAATGACATCAAAAAGTTGTTTATTGATCCTTCAACAACAACAAAAAATGGGTAGATCTTCTGAATTCACAATTGTTCATTACATATCAACTAATAATAGATTTCCTTCTTATTTCAGACATTATTGTAACTGGAATAACCAATAATCAAATGCGGTATTTCGTAGCTCATTGATTCACCAGATTCGTATTATTTACAGACTGTTAAAGCATGCACTAAAGGATAACATAATCCCATGCGAAGATGATTCACAATAAAAACCCACTAAAGCTGGGGTGTTGGCCTTTCATCGGAGATTAAACTCTTGCAAATGAGTCACTTGCAAATGTGATATTATTTTATTGTCGGACTTCAGAATTTAATAAATATAGCACAAATTTTGTATTCGAGACTCAAGTTATTTATAAGCTCTAACATTGGTGGAAACTCTTGGGTGTTGTCTTTCCATGTGCCAAATCGTCTTTATTCGAAAATACATCTTCATTTTTTGAGTTCTTCTTTAAAATTTGCTTACACAGCTTTGATACTAAATGTATGGCATATAACGTGTGACGTAGTTTTGGATGCATCCACTAACAAGAAACTAGGACACATTCCTGCTACTGAAATCTGATTTAAACTACTGAAAATGTATAGGTATAATATGCCGCAAATTTCAATATTTTCTCTTTTTCGGTGTACCTAGTTGATCTACACTGAGATAATTCCCCATCTAAAATATATGTGCACTGCACATATATTTTTGCAATCAAGCTTTGCAAATATATTTTATTGGTCTTGCCCATAGAATGAGAAAATCTGCTACCCTTATATTTTATATGCACTCATTAATAGAATTCAAATGCATTTGAAATATTTATTATTAGTTCATTCCAATATGTTTTAAGTGCAAAAACTAATAATAATCATTCACCTGGTTTTTAAAATCGTTAAAGCTGATTTAGCATTTCGATTCCTTGAAATGAAAAAAAAAAAACAATAAATGCGAAGAAACTCTCATTTTATTTAAATTCACCATTTACACGACCTACTGCCTACTAGAGGCCTGAATTCAGGCCTCTACTGCCTACTACCATTTTCGGAAACTTCCCGTTTTCTAGCCAAAGTTCGACGACATGCGGACATTCAGGACCGGTCACAAATTACGTAACGCGGTAATGGTCAGTTCAGTTGTTATATACGCTTCATATCGAATAAATCTAATTATCCATACAAAAGGTGATACCACAGATAACAGATGTTGATGCTAGCATCCCATACGTGTGTAAACATCCGCAACCGTTAATTCAAATGTATTTTAAATTAGGACCGCGTTTGGCAATCGATTGGAGATGGCGCAAGAATCATTGTTATTGAAAACGCAGCCCGATTGCGGCTGTCAAATGCATTGGCTGCGTTCGACGGTTGTAATTCAGCTGCATCCTTATGTACTGCCGCAATCAGTTGAGTAGATGGCAGTAGTGGGCCAACGTATATCAATTCAAAAGTTTACACAGGATTTTCAATAAAATTTGTTCTAGGTTCAATGTCTGTTATCTGTGGTGATACACAAGAGAGGAAAGGGATATAAAATTTTGTTACGTAATTTGTGAGCAGGCCTTTCTATTCGCCGGTAATTTTCCTGCTGTAGAAGAAGACTTCAACAACATGCGGTTCTCTTTCGCTGAATATGATGAAGGATTGACTTGACTTCCGCGGCTTCCGGTTACAAAACGACGCAGGCAGTTCAAGGTGTAGTACGTGACTTTCCTGTTCATCGGTAAAACGGACCGCATCACTTCACTTGATACCCTGCACTTTACTTAATGGCTAAGTAACCGCTCCTCCTGGATTTCTTCTTCCTGTAAGATCAAAATAAAAACATTTAATTGGGAACACTATTCTTGGTAAGCTTTGCGATTCAGCAGAAATTTAAAAATTGAAATTTTACCTGGTATACCTATAGGTTCAGTTTTAGCTAGGGGAATCATCTTCACTGTTGATGTGCCTGTATCCGAATCTGGGCCCCCGTACTGTCGTATGTTCCGAGCCAAAAACCACGTAGAAATATTATCTTCTTTCCAAGTAGAATAGATGTTCTACCAAATAAACAATTACCATCTATTCGTTGCGGATAAAAGAAGGAAATTAAATTGGATAAAGATGAAATCCTGTTTTCCAAGACAAACTTTAACAATGTACCTGAGAGTGCGAGCAGATTCTCTGGCATTTGTTTTTATTTTCAGTTCATTGTGCGGTTATGAATTATATATGCGAGAACAGATAGAATTTTATTATTAGTCGATACATTGAAATTTTATCTGTGGTACCAATAAAATTTGAAGTTAAGGCAAATAGAACATAATACAGTTTAAATGCTGCACATAAAATCTCGAAGGAATACGGTGAATTAGTTTTATATGCTTGCTGCACATAAAATATAATGGAGTTTTGATCTCAGTGTATGTTTCTTGACTAGGCAGCGATGGATACACAGCTTTTACTAAGTTAAGCGACGACTGTTTTATGTATGTCTTTGTTCAAAATAAATGCTCTCTCAAAACACAAACTCGGGAATTCTAAGGAACTATTTATAAAGAGTAGGCAACCATCAATACTAATTTAAATAAAATATGCAATGTAGGTACTTCTCAAGTTTAACTTGGGTTACCAAGGCTGTGAACCATTCCACCGATTCGTTTAACTTTTAGTTAAAATTTGACAGTTTGATGGTTATTTCGCCGTGGTTAAAAATAACCCTGCTCCGGAGCATGGTTAGATTTGACAGTTCGATAGTTAAACTTTGTTCGCGAGAAAATTGGCGCCAAATCCATTTCGTTCCAAATAACTATCAATCTGTCAAAACTCAAATGGGTCGGCCTCGGAGTAAAATTTTAACCACGATGGGAAAATAACCATCTGAATGTCAAATTTTAACTAAAAGTTAAAAATCGGTGGAATGGTTCACAGCCCAAATGATTTTCTTGTAAGCATTATCTATAAATGAAACGTGTTTACTATAAAACTGTCAACGTTCGATTTGACAGATAATGACGTTACGTTGCTAAAATCAGCAATAGCACTTTTAATTGGTTTTGATTTACATCGAAATAAAGTCGCTTTGGTTACTTGGTTAATTTTCGACAGATATATTCAATTTAATCTATGTGAGACACCCCTTGAACGCTGGGTACTTTTTTTCTTCCGTGTATGTTACACGGTAACCTGAATATACTCTTTTAGAACTATAAAGTACGCATAATCGTGGAAAAGTGGAACTACGCCTAAAACGAGTAAATTTCATTTACTCATTTAAGAGTATACTGCTCATACGTCAAAATCGGCATACTTTTCACTCCTTTTTTACAAGTAAAAAGTGTGTAATTTTTACGCCAAGAACAGAAGAAAAATGTGTACTTTTTACCCCTGCAATTTTATGCATGGATTTGCTTTTTAAAGTCGGTAAGGTTGCTCAACTTAGTTTATTTTGATAATAAAACATATGACAGTCAATCTAAAATCATTTTTATTTTAATTAATAATAATAATACATTATTTTACGTATATACATCTTTGATTCTCGTACCCCTGGGGTTTTCTGGGACCATCCAAATTTCCTTTTCAGTGAAATTTTCAGCATTCCGGCACATTAGACCTTACTCAGCTATCTTGAAGGCAGCGGCAGCTTCCAGTACTGGTTGCAGTGGTCACAGAGCAGCGCACGTCGTATAACAGCTTGGCGCGAAGAACGCGGCGGAAGCGTTTAGCAACGGCTTCTGATTCTGCTGCTGACCCGGGCTTGTTGATTCTTGCGATTCCTAATCCAAAAGGACAACAATGATCATTTTATATTATTTTAAGAATCTTTGAAAGAATACTAACATTACATACCTTCCATATAGGCCAAACTGTCCGTATATCAAAAACAAGCGAATTCAACATTTTTTTTTTCACAACAACTGACTGATTGCAACTATGAAGTTACGTGCATGAAAATTTTCTTTTCTTGTAATGTACTTCTTTTTACGCATTTCTCAATTTAATGCGCATACCACGAAAATCGTAAAAAATACTCTCCCTCCGATAACTAAAAGTACGCATAATTTGACGTATAGGCAATATTCTCCAAAGTGAATGAAAAATACTCCTAAAATGAGTATTCCTGTATAACCGTGTACGCGAGATATCTTTTGTCCAAAACGCCCTCCCAAATTTACGTTCCGTAATTTTTTAATAAACCCCATCATGATCATTGAAACTTCAAACAGAAAAACGTCATCATCAGAACAAAAGCAAAATTTTCACGCGAAATGTTATTACTTTATTTTTAAGTTCTCAACAAAACTCGAAAAATGTGCATAAATTTATAGATAAACTTGTTGGAAAATTGCTGAATATTGCGCGTAATGTGTTAGTAGTGTGAAACCAAAAAAAATACAAGGAAAAAATGTTCCGCAGTCGAAGCTGGTTTGGAGGAGGCTGGAACCGTCCGAAAAATCGCCTCTCGCTGGACCACCTGAAATATTTGTACAGCGTATTGGAGCGGAATACCACCGTATCGGAAAACAATCGGGGCTTGTTGGTGGAGTCCCTGCGCTGCATTGCCGAGATTCTGATTTGGGGTGATCAGAATGATTCATCCGTGTTTGAGTAAGTATGATGCGATGTGGGAGTATAGCAATTGCTGACCTTCATCTAATTGTGTCGTATTTTGCAGCTTCTTTCTAGAGAAAAATATGCTGTCATATTTTCTGCACATAATGCGACAGAAAAGTGGTGGCTCGAGCTTCGTATGTGTCCAGCTGCTGCAAACATTGAACATTTTGTTCGAGAATATACGAAATGAGACGTCCCTATGTAAGTACTAGCGACGGGTAGACACTCTTTTTTCCGGAGGTTCTTGGTTTATGATAAAATATAGTATTAAAATTACTTATCACTTTTTCATCAATTATTCGTACTTAATTGAATTAGGGCAATTTTCTTCACCACCCCTAAACTCTCAAGCGGTGTTTACCCATACGCTTAAACTGGGATTAATGCACAAAATTAATGCCTAAGCAGAGGTGAAGAAATTGGCCTTCGGACATCTACTATTAACAAAACTTTTAACGCACGTTCTTTTCGTTGTAGATTACCTCCTGAGTAACAATCTCGTGAACTCTATAATCGTCCACAAGTTTGATTTTTCCGATGAAGATGTTATGGGCTATTACATACTGTTTCTCAAGACGCTCAGTCTGAAGCTGAACACGCACACGATACACTTCTTCTACAACGAACATACGAATGACTTCCCTTTATACACCGAAGCAATCAAGTTCTTCAATCACCCCGAATCGATGGTGCGCATCGCGGTACGCACCATAACTCTGAACGTTTACCGAGTGCAGAATCCAAACATGCTGCAGTTTATTCGAGATAAAACTGCTGCTCCTTATTTCAGTAACTTGGTGTGGTTCATCGGGAAGCATATCTTAGAGCTGGATGCCTGTGTACGGAATGATATTGAGTGAGTGTTGAAATACCTATTATGATGAGCAATTTCTCAAAAATCTTTTTTTTTTAAATCGTGTCTGTTTTCAGTCATCAATCGCAGCATCGCTTGGCTAATCTAGTAGCGGAACACCTCGATCACTTGCACTATCTGAATGACATTCTTTGCCTGGATATTCCGGACCTCAACGCAGTTCTAACCGAGCATTTACTTCATAAACTGCTGGTTCCATTGTATATTTTTTCACTGACTCCATCGCCACCTATTTCTATGGCTGTCGTGACCAGAAATTTGGCGGCTGTGTTGAACAAAGTAGTGGATATCGATATCAAGGAGATGAACAACCCAAGGGTATCCAGTGTAGTGGCACTGTTTTTACTATCCCTTGTGTTTTTGGTTATAACCCATAGACCTCTTATCAATGCTTTGACTTGGGTCATTCTCAATGCCGACCATACGGTATTCAAAGAAGGGGCAGCTCAGATTCTCAATTCATATATTGAAAATCGAGAGGTTGTGGCACTGGGATTCGGACAGCCTGTCGAAAGCTTGGAAGAAGCGCTGGAAAGCTCTGTAGCCTCCTCGAGTTTTTACAACTACGACCAAAATGTGGATGAAGGAAACAGCAGCAGCAGTACGTCCACCAATCACGATCAACAGATATCGGGTAAATCACTGAAGCGGTTTTTGTTAAACATACTTTGAATATATATTTTCCTCAGAATCACCAAGTCCTCCATCATTATCGGACGAAATCGAGAAGGTCAACATCACCGACGAAGAAAAGGAAAAACTACTACTCAATGCATATCGTACACCTGAAACTAATAGACCGTTCCTAGATATGGTTCTTTCTTCCTTGGATTGTGCTGAAAACGACTATCTTGCACTACTGGCATTGTGCCTTCTGTATGCATTAGCGAACAACAAAGGTGAGAAATATCATTATTACGTTTGCACACTTGTAGTATTCAGAATTCAGTAACAAACATAACAGAATCGTCGAGTACAAAGTACGTTGAAAGTAATTCCATTTTCGCTTGTCATCCTCACTGCTATGCATAACTGTCTGCTCTAAATCCTGAACATGCACCATTCCTATGGAACTTAAACCACTGGCAATAACAAACGGTAGATGGTTGGTTGATTTCCCATTATTTTAGTGTTGTTCTTTTGTAAAAAAAAATGTTTCGTTTGGGTTTCGTTTTGAGTGCGAATTAATGTTTCTGTGATATTTTAGGGGTTAATGCAGAGTGGCTGGAAATAGTCTTGAACCGCTCGTCTCCATCGGGATGTTCCAAGTACAACATCATACTAATTGAAAAACTGCTCCAGATAATTACTCTTTGTAGTCAACCATGTGAGTGCCTTGAAAAAGACGAATATTTAATTTTAACTTTATATATTTTCTCAAAATTTCTAAATTTCAGCCTGTCGGGTTCGATTAGTAACGATTGACCTAACATTGAAACTGTTATCACAAATTATCGGCGTTGGTACCAGTAACGTCAACATCAACGATTTGCATAAGAATACTGTAATGTCAGCCCGGAATCAAAGCATGACCGTATTAAGGAATTTCTACAAATCGGAAGACATATTCCTGGATTTGTTTGAAGACGAGTAAGTCAATTGAAGCAACCCAGTACAACGCACACACATTCACCTCACAAACCGTTCCGCAGGTACAACGAAATGGTAAAGTCCGTTTTGAACGTCGAGTTTCTGTGTAACGATTCAACCATACTGCTTCCACCGACGGGGACTCCACTGACGGGAATAGGATTCACCAGGCGGCTGCCCTGTGGTGAAGTGGAGAAAGCGCGTCGTGCCATTCGCGTATTCTTCCTGTTGCGTCGAATGTGTCAAAGCATCAACGGCGAAAAGGAGCTTCTTCTACCTCTGACGAATCCCACTCACTGTGTGCAGATCGACAATGCCCTTGATTTGAGTAAGTTTATTCAGTTTCTTCCGGGACTCGTTCCAACCGCAATTTTATGCGTTATAAGTCAAGTTTGTTAAGTCAAGATAATTGTGCTAAAAACAAAGGCTCGGTTATCACTCGACGGAAACAGCTCGTAATGTCGTTGGATTGACGACCGGCGACAGATTCATCCCACAAGCATGTAATAACAGGCAGGTCTTTCATGTACTTGCCCTCAGGAGCAAAGAATTCGTTATACGGGACCATCCACAAAGTACGTCACGCTTATAGGAGTAGGGGGGCTCCGAGCAGCGTGACGATTCATACAAAAATTATGGAGGCTTAAAACAAAAATTTGGGGTTGTATACAGGACACGACCGCTCGACGTAAACTACGTAATACCAAATATAGTACACTGAACCAATTATTCCGCTCTATATGGAAGAGAAGGAACTATCCCATCGACACTACTACCCAGCTTTAGCAGCATCTCCCACTCTGTGAAGGAGTAAGGACCCCACTGTCTAGCAGCTGGGCCACCCCATTCATTACCCCACAGTTCAACAATTAATAATACCCTAAAAGTAGGAAATTACCAAGGATTGGAACGCGCTGCATAGAAAGAACTAAAATTTTCAATGTTTTAGCGATGATACTCAAAAGTTTTAATAGTACTGGCAAATTGGTGGAGAGTTTATGAATCGATTGATATATAAATATTTAAAATTCATTGAAAGATAAAGGACCTATTAATGTTACAAATCTTGCATGATTTCGGTCCGGTGACGTCGGTCGGATTTCGGTGACGGTCCCAAATTTTGAAATTTTCATTTTACACCCTGTATCCAAGTCTTCCCCTTAGACGTAGTTTACGTCAAAAGTGCGACGAAGGGGGGAGGCGGGAGGTTGAAAATCGCTGATTTTTGCGTGACGTACTATTGTGAATCTTCCCGAAGTCAATAAACGCTGCGAGAACACGATACCTAGACTAACGCTGCTACGAACGAACGATGCAATGAGAGAATCGTCTTCACAATGTGACTGACTTGCGGTTACTTTTCGCGTGGTTGAGGAATGCAATCGCATGTCAGTCACACTCGAATTACTATTGAGAAAAATACTGTTATCAATAGTTTTAACAATGTTTCTACTGCAAAACCATTGGTTCTGTATAATAGTATGACTTTTTTATATATAGTCTAAACACACAAATAGTAGAAAACATACTTAACTTTTGCAAGCGATTTATTCGTTTTACAGATGGGACTGACTTGCGATTCGCGGCAGTATATACATAAAAATGAATTTCTGTCTGTTTGAACCTTACAGACTCCGAAACTACTGAACCGATCGGCGTGAAAATTTGTATGCAGAGGTTTTTGGGGCCGAGAAAGGTTATTTTCGGGACCCCTCCCTCCTTTGGAAAGGGGGGCTCTCATACAAATTGTTATATATGGGACAGTCAGAGATCTGGACAAATAACGTCTTGATTGAACTGAGGTGAAAACAAGAATGCTTTTTATTTTTAGTGTCAAAGTAACATAGATTGCTATGATGTTCTAGGCCTTAAGTTTGACCTGCTATCAGGTATCAGGTATCAGAACGTCGGCTCCAGGGGCACGTTCACCTCAATTCGGGAGATTTGTGCCATCGCCTTCACAGCCTTTCTCATCACGCACCTGACGGAAAAGGAAGTGAACAAAAAGGAAAGGAATATGGATGGGAGAAAATGGGAAGTTTGGGAAAGGTACCCTTGAAGAGGGCATACAACGTATACAACACGTACAAAAGCTCAACAACAACGGGTTATGAACAACAGAATACTTTGAAGGTTCAGGTTTCTGTAGTCAATTTCACTTAGTAAGCGTTTACCAAATATTTGGAAACGCAGTTGCGCATAAACTGGGCAGTTACATATCAGATGATAAGAAGTTCCATAATCGGATTCACAACCATCACAGACAAAGGATTCAACACGTTGAATATTTGCCATGTGATAGTTGAGTCGGCAGTGACCTGTCAAGGCCTTGACTAAGACACTGCAATTCTGTTTAGACAGATTAGCTAAATAGTTAGCTACTACCGGAGATGGCTCTCGGATATACAATTTTGTTTGTCGACATGAATCCAAACTACTCCAATACCGTTTGTGCTGAGTGGAAGCCCAAGAGCTAATCAAACGCTTCACCCAACACTTAGATATTGGAATAGCTGGCTCAGGACCAAAATGTCTTGTGATGCTCCAGTGCGAGCTAACTCATCAGCCAATTCGTTTCCAGCTATGGAAGAATGGCCAGGTACCCATATAAGGTGCAATGTATTAACTGAATTCAGTTCCTCTATTTGAGTTCGACATGCGATTACTAACTTCGACCTTGAGTTGGCCGAAGCGAGGGCTTTGATAGCTGCTTGACTATCTGAACAGAAGTATATTACTTTGCCCATTATGTGTTTCTGCAGTGCGGATTGCACTCCACACATAATGGCAAATATTTCCGCTTGAAATACAGTGCAGTGTCTACCCAGTGAGTGGGACTGTTCCAATCTTAGCTCACGCGAGTAGACACCTGCACCCGCTCTACCTTCGAAGAGAGCCGTCAGTATAACAAACAATGCTGTCCGACATACTTCTCTCCAAATAGCCAGATGTCCACTCATCCCGCGAGGGGAATTGTGTTGAAAATGTCCTATAAGGGAAACTACTAGCGAGTGTGAGATCACTTGGAGCAAGGACTGTTCTGTCCCAATCAACCATGAGTTGTAACAACGAAGTGTGTGTAGAACTGCGGTTTACAGGATTCTCTTCCATGAAACCGAGAACCCATAATCGGTAAGTACAAGAAAGTGCTTCTTGTTTGAGATGTATGTGTAGTGGGACAACGTCGAGAAGAACCTCGAGAGCAGCCGTGGGAGTCGAAGAGAACGCACCAGTCATTGCCATTAGGCACATCCTTTGAAGATGGCCTAATTTAGACTGAATTGTCCTCACTTCACCCTTTTGCCACCACACAAGACATCCATAAGCCAAAATTGGTCGTACAACTGTTGTGTAAATCCATTTGATATATTTAGGTTTAAGACCCCAAGTTTTACCAAAAGTTCGTCGGCATTGACCGAAAGCCATACACGCCTTTTGACTCTGAACTCAATGTTAGGAGTCCAGGAGAGCTTGGAATCAAGAATTAGTCCCACATACTTTACCTGATCCGTTACATTGATTTCAGAGTCAAAAAGATGTAATGGGCGAATACCATTACGGTTACGTTTTTCCGTGAAAAGTACAATAGATGTTTTATTCGGATTAACCGAACGGCCATATTGGCGACACCAACTTTCGACTGCCTGAAGAGCATTTTGCATCAGGTCGAATAAAGTAGTAATACACAAACCGGCTATTAATATTAGATAGTCGTCGGCAAATCCATAGGTAGGAAAACCGCCATTATTGAGTAATCTCAATAGCGTATCTGCAACGAGGTTCCACAAAAGTGGAGATAATACTCCCCTTGAGGGCAGCCACAGACACTCAATTTCCTAATCGCTGCTTGACGTAATGTCGAGTAGAGATGTCGGTTTTAAGCATCTGGTGAATCCAATTTGGCAATTATATTAGGTAGCCCATGACAACGTGCGGCTTCCAATATTGCATCGAAAGACACGTTGTCAAAAGCACCCTCAATATCTAAGAACGCACCCAAGCATGATTGCTTTTGAGCAAATGCTTTTTCGATGTCGTAGACAACCTTGTGTAGAAGAGTCACGGTGGACTTTCCAGATTGGTAAGCATGTTGATTAACATGAAGAGGCATGTTTGCCAAACAGTCATCACGAATGTGATGATCGATAATGCGTTCTAAGCATTTCAGAAGAAATGAGGTCAGACTGATGGGTCTAAAACTCTTTGCTTCTTCATACGAAGCACGTCCTCCTTTTGGGATAAACTTTACCGTGACATCCCGCCAGGATATGGGAATGTACCCAGTAGCAAAACTGCATACTAAAAGTTTTTTCAAAACATGTTTGATATGCTCAAAACCCTTCTGAAGAAGAACGGGATAGATCCCATCTTCCCCTGGAGATTTGTAAGGAGCAAAACTATTAAGAGCCCATTGAATCGATTCAGTAGTTATGATTCTACGAGCCTGAGCCCAAGACCCATAACTACATGAAAAGACATCAGGAACATCCGAAGATGCAATATCTACACATCCAGGGAAGTGTGTATCAAATAAGTGCTCTAACGCTTCTTCGTCAGAAGAAGTGTAGTCGCCATTTGGCTTGCGAATTTCGCCAACTTGGAAATCCTTGGATCTCGCAAGAATTTTGTTCAATCGAGTGGCTTCACTCAAATTTGAAACATTTGCACAAAGGTTTTTCCAGCCGAATCGTTCAGCAGATCGTAGAGCCTTCTTGTAAGCTTTGCGAGCCAACTTGAAAGAATCCGTCCCTGCTGAATGGCGTCTGTTCCAACTCCTTCTACACTGCTTCCTGAGCTTAGCCAAATCGGAATTCCACCACGGGGTTCCTCTTGAGGTTTTCACAGAACGCAAGGGGCAAGCTTCTTCAAAAGCTTCCACGATATGCAACGTTGTAGTATCAACGGCATCATCCAAGTCGGTAGGAGTTTCAATGAACTCTATAGACTCCGAAACTACTGAACCGATCGGCGTGAAAATTTGTATGCAGAGGTTTTTGGGGCCGAGAAAGGTTATTTTCGGGACCTCTCCCTCCTTTGGAAAGGGGGGCTCTCATACAAATTGTTATATATGGGACAGTCAGAGATCTGGACAAATAACGTCTTGATTGAACTGAGGTGAAAACAAGAATGCTTTTTATTTTTAGTGTCAAAGTAACATAGATTGCTATGATGTTCTAGGCCTTAAGTTTGGCCTGCTAACATCTCCCCCTTAGAAAAGATTGTAATCCTTAAAAAATGCTGGAAACCTTCGTGTTCTTGATGTTGATTTCCTTACAATGGAAACTGGAGTTGGTGTGTCTGGAATGTTTAAATTAATTTGGGCAGTTTCTCGTGGTCCATCCGGAGTATTCGGGGGAACATCAGAGGCTTCTAATGCATCCACATTTTCAAGTCCAGTTGATTGGTTGACTCGTACTTCGGGAGCTGTCAATAATTGTTCCGTTGGATATACACTGAGTCCAGAAAGCAGCGGTTCATTTTCTAGATTCTGTTGACTGATTTCGACTTCATTTTCAAACACTCCGAATTCATTCAAAAGCGTTAATATTGGTAACTGTTCTTCCTCCGCCATAATTGTGTTGCTAACATGTCTGTGCCTTAGTTGGTTTGTATGCGATCTGATTAGTCCTCTTCTTCTCACGTCGTCAAGAAACACGTTGTACGTCACACTTCCTTTTTTTTCGATTATCTTTCCAGCAGCCCAGTATCGTTTATTGCGTATATGAATTTCTGCGTATACTTCATCACCGGCAGCAAACATCCTTTCTTTGGCTCCATGAGATCTATTAAATTGGTAATTTTGCTGGTGATTAACCTGTAACGACTTGGGTTGTTGTTTTTTTAGATGGTCCAAATTCATTTTGATTTTTCTTCCAAGCATCGCTTCGGCAGGTGATTTTGAATCTTCAATATATTTGTTTGGAGTGTATCTGTACGTGAACAGAAACGTTTGAAGTGCCTCTTCATAATTGCATCACATTCCATTTTTGTTAACGCCCTTTTCAATGTATCGACGAACCGCTCGGCTTGCCCGTTCGACTGAGGATGAAATGGTGGAATTTTAATATGTTCTATTCCATTCTTTTCACAAAACTTTGCGAAGGAATTTGAATCAAACTGTGTCCCGTTGTCAGTCACGATAACATCTGGTAATCCAAACCTTGCTATGGTTTCGAAAAGCTTGTTTATAGTGACGGATGATGTCATGGAGTTCGTGCAATATATTTCTGGCCACTTGGTGAGAGCGTCGACGATAACCAGAAAAAATTTGCCCTTGTATGGCCCGGCATAGTCCACATGGATACGAGACCATGGCTGTGTAGGAATTGGCCAAGATGAAAGTGTTGTCTTTGTGGGAGACTTGGCTACTGCTGCACAACGGGAGCATCGTCGAACGTAATCTTCAATGTCCGCATCGATGTTTGGCCAAAATACGTAGCTGCGTGCTATAGTTTTCATTCGCTCCATCCCAGGATGTATGTATGTAGCTGCTTTAGAACTGGTGTACGAAGAACATCTGGAATGACCACTCTATCCGATAACATGACACAATCCCTTGAACTGTATAACGATTCTTGTCGTGCACGATACGGTTTCACATCAGGTGCCATATTGGTTGTTGACCATCCAGTTCTGATTTGTTGAAGTACATTCAGAAGTGTTTTATCTTCCTTAGTAGCAGCTACAACCATTTCGTGTGTGATTGGAAGCGAAGAAAGTGATTCGGTTTGGATTATTCTAATGCTGGTCTCCATTCGATTACTTGCGGTAACATATTCCTCTTCAGGTTTAGCATGCTGATTTATGAGTCTTGATAGGAAGTCGGCGTATCCAAAGCTTTCCGTTGATTTGAATTCGATTTTGAAATTATACAACAACATAGTTAGCGCCCACCGTTGAAGCCGATTAGCGGTGTGAACCGGAATTCCTTTCTTCGATCCGAAAATAGAAACCAAAGGCTTATGATCTGTCTGCAATGTAAATGGACGTCCAAACAACATTCGATGAAATTTGGTAACGGCAAAAATTAGCGCCAAAGCTTCTTTCTCGCCTTGACTGTATCCATTCTCGGCTTGAGTCATGGTTCTGGAAACGTGACAAACCGCCTTAATTGTGCCGTCTGGAAAACGATGTAGCAGAACCGCTCCAACTCCACTCATGGAAGCATCAGCGGCAACAATAATCTCGAGCCTTGGGTCATAGTGTGTGAGTAACAGGTTTGACTGCAAAATCCGTTTGAATTGGTTGAAAGATTGTTGACAAGCCGGAGACCAGTACCACCTGACGTCTTTCTTCAGTAATGCATCCATCGGTTCACGTAGTTTATGCATACCACGTACAAATTTGCTATAATAATTCACCGCACCCAAAAATGATCGTAAGGTAGTGACATCATGCGGTGCCGACATCTCACTAATAGCTCGAACCTTCTCTGGATCTGGACGTATACCTTGAGAATCAACGATTAACCCCAGATACTTAATTTCACTCATGAAGAAATTGCTTTTCTCAATCTTGAGAGTAAAACCATATTCGCGAATACGTGCAAACAGACGCTCTAAATGAATCATGTGTTCTTCCACTGAATCACTTGCCACGATGATATCATCTAAATAGCCACTTACTCCGTCCAAACCAGCGATCATGTTGTCTACAATTTCTTGAAAAGCACCTGGAGCTGTCTTGACACCAGGAGAAAGTCGTGTAAATTCAAAAAGTCCCTTGTGAGTATTGATTGTGAGCCGCTTTCGTGAATCTTGATCAATCTCGACCTGTAAATAGGCGTCTGATAGGTCAATTTGACTGAACACCTTCTTGTTGGCCAGCTTGGCAAAGATGTCTTGAGGTAGAGGTAACGGATGCTGATGTGGCTCCAATGCAGAATTTAATCCTGTTGAGTAGTCGGCACATATTCTGACACGTCCATTTGGTTTTGTCACAGCTACTATCGGAGCAGCCCACTCTGAATACGATACAGGTATGATAATTCCGAGTTTTTGAAGACGATCCAATTCTACTTCAATCTTGCTTGCAGATGCATAAGGAACTGGTCGTTTCAGACGGAATATGGGTTTGATACCAGGTTTGACTGTGAACGACACCTTTTTCTTTTTGCAAAGTCCAAGTTCATCACTAAAAATTGCGTCATATTTATGTTGAAGTTCTTGAATAAGACCCTCCGTCCGAGGAAATTTTTGTAGTTGTACAGTGTTACATACAGCATTTATTGGAACGTCCCATAGCTTGAACATTTCAATCCATTTAATCCCAAAAAGAGACAATTCTGGTACTGTTGTCACAAAACATCTTCCTTTTTTTATTGTTCCATTTAAAGAAACGCTGCACTCTAATTCACGAATAAGTCCAACCTCTTCGCCACTAGCATTAACTGCATCAATGGATGGTACTTTTGCTACAGGTGAACCTAGTTGAACGTAAACATCTTCAGGAATGATGGTGATTGGTTGGTACTCCGTTGATCTCCACTGTGACATACTTCCATCTATCCGATAGTTCTACTTGATTGACAGTGAACACCCCCTGTGCTTGAAACTTTTGCTTGAATCGTTTATCTTTCTGCTTTTTGATCGGCTTCCCAAAACAGGCGCAATAACCTTCTTTATGACCAATCTTCTTACACGTTTGGCATTCATGATTGACAGTGCTTCGAATAGTGCATTTCTCGCTTAGCTTTTCAAAAGGACCTAAGTAACATTTTATTCGTGAATTAATTTGAATAGCGCAATCAACAGAACAACATGAAAGCTTTTGATTGCAGTACTCAAATTAATTCATGAAAAAAATGTTACTTAGGTCCTTTTGAAAAGTTAAGCGAGATTTCTCCACATCTCCAACATGGTGATCTCGGAACGTCATTAGGTTCATCGCTGGAAGTGAATCTTGATGGATTTGTACGAGTTATGGCACATACTGCTTGCTCCGTGCTGCTATGCTTCTCTACCATTGCTGTGTCGCGTTTTAGATTGATCAGTCGCTGGCATTCATCTACTAACCTATGTACCGTCATATCATCATCGGGCTTATTGCTTTCAATTCTGGACAGGAGAGTGGTGCGAATGTCTGCATCCCGGTGTGATTTAAGGCCGCACACGTACATAAGGCATTTGAACTGATCTGGCGTCACTTCGTTAAGCTTGAATTCTTCACATTTTTGATTAACGATTCCTGCGTAAGTGTAAAAATCATCACTGGAGTTCTTTGACAGCTGTAGACACTGATATCTTGCGTTGAACACTAAAATCTGTCGTCCGAAAATGGTCTTCAGAATTGATACGGTTTGATCGAAATTTTGATCGTTGGGCTTCTTCGGAAGGAAATAGCTAATGTACTTTTGATGTGCCACCGTACCAATGTTCCGAAGCAAAAGTCTAACTTTTGCGGCTTCATCCAGGTTTTTTGCATCTTCATGGAACAAGTCTTCATACCTTGAGAACCACGCTGCAAATGTTACGCCGTTCTCAGGATCGTACATGAACTCTGTGATTCCACTGGACAGAGACTCGATAATAAACTCCTGATTGTTGTTCCTCTGGTTCGAAAACGTGGATTGTCGGCTTGATGAACTTCCATTGTCTTGACCAGCGGATGATTGATTTTCCATCAGTTTATCGAGAATCCGTTGTTGATTCTGAAGAATATCCAGAAGCGAAAACTCTGGATTCATCTTGAAATTAAAAATCTTTGAATTTCCGTAATCCTCGTCGCCAAAACTGTTATATATGGGACAGTCAGAGATCTGGACAAATAACGTCTTGATTGGACTGAGGTGAAAACAAGAATGCTTTTTATTTTTAGTGTCAAAGTAACATAGATTGCTATGATGTTCTAGGCCTTAAGTTTAGCCTGCTAACACAAATGAAACAGAAATTTCTGTATAACTAGAGAACTAAGCAAAGAATAAATGAATTTTAGGCGAAACGAAGTTCGTCGGGTCTGCTAGTGTTAAATAAAATAATCATGATAACACTGAAACAAATTTCTCGAGGAATCATCTTGCACTTTAGTCATGCACTTTAAATCATGAACAAAGTTGGTAACACTCTAGGTATCACCCTCATATATATATATATGATAACAAAAATGGTAACTTGATTCAAAAGCCTTGTAACTAATAACTATTATGTAACAGATTATTAATAAACCAAAAGTTACAAGTGGACAATGCCCCGGTGAGCGATGTAATGCCAACAAAGAAGTACAAAATAATGAGCGAGACCCTCAGATTGGGTTTGGAGGCGATGCCTTATGGCTCGCTTCCAATCCCGAATCCTGAATTAGAAAAAAAACACATTAATAAAGAAAAAAATATGGTTTACATCTCTAATTCTACTATATACATTAAGGACATTAAGCCCCTCTTCTACAAAGCAATGTTTACGAAAACATATTTTATTAGTATTATCATCCCAAGTAATCTAAAGCCAAAATTCTATCTTTGCAGATAACAGTGATTTGATAGCCTGTACCGTGGTGATGCGAGATGGTACCAAATATCGCCGATTCCTGGTGATGGATATCCTCCAGCTCATACTAGTGGAACCTGACAGCAAACGATTGGGCTGGGGAGTGGCCAAATTTGTTGGATTCTTACAGGACGTGGAGGTGAACGGCGACAAAGAAGATTCCAGGAGTCTACATCTCACTATCCACAGAGGCGGTGCAACTAACAATCGCACTCCGATATTGTCTGCCAAATTTATGTTCGATGACCACATTCGTTGTATGGCTGCGAAGCAAAGACTCACCAAAGGTCGCAGCAAGGCACGCCAGAAGAAAATGTTCCAGATTGCACAGTTGTTAGAAATACCTGGACAGCTAAATGATGCCCCGTTCCCTTCGCTAGCATCTTCGGGTTCATCGGGTAGCATGGCGAGACCGAACAGCGGAAGGCATCCAAGAGAGCATCGACCTCTGTTTTCCACGGCAAACCGAGTACCTGGGGTCGCATCCGCTTTGAGACGCGACAGCATGCCCTCGGGGAGCGTCAGCAGAGTGCAACTCAACGCAAGTCGTTCGATAGATGGGTAATTGTTTATTACGTTTCTACTGTGTGAAAAGAACTATATTTTTTGGTTATCCATGTGTATTATTAAAGTACTACTATAAATTTTCAGTAGAAATGAAACATGGGTCTATCCTGTATAGGCCACAATAACTAACCCAAAATCGTCAAATATTCATAGATTTCCTCCGAAAAACTAAAAAGAATTACAATTAATTGCATATTATTCGGCAACTCAGCCGTACAAAAACCATTTTTTTTGTTAAATATCTTGGCTGTGTATGTGCACATTTTGCGAAAAAGAATCCACGTGTCTTGGAGGGACTCGAACCCTCAACCTCCTACTGTCTAGATAGGCGTGAATAACCCCTACACAACAAGACCACTTAAAGGTCACGTTTGCGGAAAAGCCATCAGGATCTGAGTACCAACCTCCACCGCAATTAGGTCTTTTTTGCAAATTGAATATCTTTCGAATGCTTGATTTGTTCAATCTTCACATGTGCTTTACTGTTGTATATCCACAGTCAAGCGAGTGCACCTTTTTTATTATTCGAGATCATCAACCCCATCATGATTGTTCATTAAGTTGTGGAAAATTATGGAATTAACTATTTGATTTAAAATAATGAACTAATTGGGCTTGTTTTCTATTACTTTCATATTGCATATGAATTTCATTGCAGTGAATCCACGGGAGCCCATCGAAAATGTCCCAACACCGCTACCCGTCGGGAATCCAGCCAACCAATAACCGTCAGTTCAGTTAAATCGCGGGAAACCTCTCGTAATAGGTCCAGCGGCACACCCAGATCGCGTGAGTCCAGTCCTCGTGTACCGAGACCTCGGTCGGAAGAAATACCGTTGGAGGATTTCCGTCGTTCGCAAAATGCCAGTCCGGTTTCACGGAACTCCTCAAATGCCCCTTCACGTTCCCACACCCCTTCTCGGTTGACATTAGAACCGGTGATGGCAGTCATGCCCAACGTTAGTGGACCGTTGGCTAGTGGCAGTAATAGTGGGAGCAGCGCGAATAGCACTTCGAAAGAAGCTATCGTGTCAACGGTGGTGGCCGTGAATCCAAGTTCCACCACGATTACCATCCCGGTGGAGCTGAGTCCCACTTCTGAGGAGACGTCGTTCATCGCCGGTGAAGAACGGCAAAAGAAACGGGGTGCTATAGAGACGGTGTGAGTAGGGGATTAAAACTGTTTTCGTTTAACTTTTTATTCAATGTCAGGACGAATTTTTATCTTTGTATAACTTAACGTAATAAAAAATAGCAGGTGAATTTAGTAAAATAAAGATTATTTATGTTCATCTATTTTCATTGCGGATTTGTTTAGTAATGCTTCGAATTTCAGTTTTTTGTATTCGCTCCCTGTACGTAATACAAATTGGCTACATATGGTGCCCAACATTAAAGGAGTGATATAAGCTGTTAACAACGATGATCAGCAATCCTTTTGCTTTTTATATACAGATATTTTTAAGAGAACGAATAATCACATAAATCTTTAATTTATGCGAGTATTCTGGCTTAACAGTGTATATACAAAACTAACGCTTCGCATATCCCTGTTGTTCGGTGCAAAAAATTCACCTAAACGAAATTGAAAACTTCCGATTAATCCACTTAGCGGTAACGATGCCTTTCTTCTTGTATAGCACACCATTTTTCATAACTTTTGAACGCAATGTCCGATCGTGATTGATTTCGGGTGTCCTTTGAAAGGCGGAATACGAAAGGCAGAATGGACGTAAGGCGGAACGATACAAAAGGCAGAAACAAGAAAGGCGGAATCACAAGACAGAATTGCATTGGGGTGTTTCAACGTAGATGGACATTTTGAACCACCAGATCAAACGGCCGGTCGTAACTCTAGAACTGCTTAATGGATACTAAGCTGTAGTATCAGTTGGGAGATAAGATTCCAATAGATAGAAAGTAGATAAATATACTAAAGGCGTACTTTTAAGGAAAAAAAAGACTTATTCCCCTTTAACTTAGACCGGGCAGATATAAGTCTTTAAAGAATAGCTGAACCACGAAATTGCAATCGCCAAGCTTGACAAACTTGGAGTCGGTGGAAATCTCCTCGATTGGTTTCAATCATATCTGACCGGACGCCAGCTGGTGGTTGCTTTGGGCGATTGTCGCTCAGATAGTTTCCGCGCTTCGTCTGGTATACCGCAGGGTAGCCACCTGGGGCAATTGATTTTCCTGCTTTACTTCAACGATGTTCACCATGCAATCGATGGACTACGGCTATCCTTTGCGGACGATCTAAACATATTTCTTGTCGTCGATAAGGCGGCCAGAACGCCTGAAAAATTTCACCGACGTACATTGCTTGAAGGCACTCTACTGCTCTCTCGCGCTTCGCCGTAGTTTTGTAAATGTTTTTCGTCGTAGTAGCTGACGCGCATATGCAAGATAAGTGTATTTTAGTCCCATGACAGCAATCCGATTTTTCGTTGTGATACTGTTTTGTTAATTACCTAGTTATTATTGTAGTGACCACTGGTCACACTAGTTTTAACCCTCTCCCGCCCATGGTGTCTGTGGTGCACCATCAAATTTTGCACCTTCTAACCTTCATCGAATTGTTTCAACAACAAAAAGGAATATTGGACACATCTTTATGGTACCATTAGACTGGAAATATAATCAATTTTGAGTACAAATAGTGAAACTATTGAAAACAATCAATTAACTATTGATTTACAATCAAAAACTTTTTTTTTCGTTTTCCACTAATTTTGTCTATGCCAAATAACTTTTGTTCTAGCATTTTTCTCAAAGATGATTCCTTCCTATTGAAATCTTTGAAAAAAGTCGTGGGCGGGAAAGGGTTAAAATCATCATTAGGATTACAAACAAACTGTTGATGTACACCATAAATAAACAAATAGAATATGTTCTCTCTCACCTCAAGCAGAGGCCTGTGTAAAACTAAGAAATTACCGGCTTTTGTTACATGTATAAGAAGGTCTGCCTTTCGTGATTCTGCCTTTTGTGATTCCATCTTGCGTAAGAGTCCCAAAACAAAACGTCCAATCGTGATCAACTAGGGTGTGTCCCGCGGCGAATGCAACTTGTTGCGAGAAAATCGGATGAGAATTACTACATGCAAAGTTGGCTAAAGTTTTTTCGTTTGTGCACACACATACACACGGACAGACAGACATTTGTTCAGCTCGAAGAGCTAAGTCGATTGATATATAACAAGGGTCTCCGAGCCTTCTATAAGAAGTTCGAGTTACAGTCAAGAGCTAAAAGTAGAAATGATTCTAAAACGCCGTTCATTAAAAAGTGAAATGAAATAAATTAGGCTGCAGCAAATATTGTTTACTCTCTCCTCCCTCCCTCTATATTTCGAGGAAATTCAAAATTGTAACGGGAAAGTAATAAAATAATGCACTTTCATAGAAAACTCTTTAGGTTATGAGTTTTATGATTAAGTCAATTTTTTTTTCATGTCGTCAAGTTTTAAGACTGATGTATCAACACGAAATTTTAAGTAACCGTTCATACAAAAAAAGTGCCCAAACATCACTGCGATTATTATTGGCTTATTGACGCCATCTTGTTCCCAATGGAACCGTCAAAAGCGGAACCAAGTACCAATTCGTGTTGTTTTCTATTTTCACCCATAAGAAGCAATCGAAAAGTTCAAGTGATGCTGGTGTTATTTTTACGATATCATTCATTTTCATACGTTGCCTTTTCGACAGTTCTTAACTTTGTGCGGCCGTGAAACATGGAAGTCAATTGAGGCTGATCGGAGAGCTTTCGGAGTATTTGAGCGTAAAGCTCTACGGACAATACTCAGCGATAAACAAGAGAACGACATCTGGCGGCGTAGCAAGAATCACGAGTTATACCAGGTGTATTCGCGAATACGAAGGTAATGCCTCTACTCACTTTTATGGCAAAAACTCATTGCTATCTGTCAGACTGTGCGTGAAACATGGCCGCCAATCACACCTTCTTGTTCCTCTACGGTAAAATCCCATAATACTATCGACAGACATATGATTTCCGCACAATGATTTTCGTATCACGCTGGACGCGTACAGTGACAAGATGACACACATCTTTTATTTCCACCGTTGTATCTATTTGACAGCTTGTTTTGAAACTGATTCTACCGCTTTCCAAAACTATATGTTTCATCAAAATGTATAGAAATCATAAACTGTTACTACAGATTTTATGAGTAGTATACAATATTTATCCATATTTTTTTGAATAAATTGTGAATTCACGTCAGCAGTTCATTCATCGATATAAAAACGTCATAGTTTCCAATTCTTCGTATGGGTATTTTAGCAGAAATATGAGAGTTCTTGCAAATATTCCGCAGGGCAATTATTTCTGCGGACGTTAATCACTCTATTCTATGGTTTGGGGTGATTTCAGTGCAAACGTCACTGATCGTTTAATTCATTCGGACATTTTGAAGGATACAGCCAGCACCGTTCAATTGGGTCATAGATCCTGTAACAGGTTTATTCGGACACGGAGCTCCGGGTTTTCCAAACACTTATTTACTTCGCGCTGACTACCGTTTATTTCTGCACTCCACGTTTACCTCCACGAGATCCTCCTCTCCTATCCTCCTTCCCTCTCCAAACACTAAAGATCCAATTTTGAATTTGTCCAAAACAACGGTGCAAAACATTCTTCCAAAAAGTAGATGCTGACTCATGGCAAATCAAAGAGCCCGCATCCTTCCCAACCCCCAGACCTCATTCCAATTAAAACCCATGGGATCCTTGCACAAAATGTTTGAAATCACACGATACAGAACTCAAACCATTGAATATCATGCAAAAGTGACGGTAGATCTTTCCCGAGAACAACCCAAGAACTGGCAAAATCAATAGGAAGACATCTTCAGAACGTACAGTCACTCTCAAAATTGAGCGTACAGTATGGATTAGTTGACTACATTCGAAAATTTCAAAGGAAATTAAATGGTTGGCTCGGTTGTTTTTAATGCATATCATTATTCACCCCTTCCTTCAATGTATGCGTACATAAAATTGTTGAAATTTTTTCTCTAAAGTTCATTAATTTGAAAATAATCTCAAAATACGCCTATTAGATGTGACAAAATTGAGCGTACAGTGAATTTTTTTCCATATAATTTCTTATTATAAACACGATTCATGTATTTTAAAATTGTTTTTTCATGATTATATTTATAATAATAAACATCCGCTACTTAAACATTCAATGTTTTGAAATTAAACCATGTTTTAATCAAAATGGCGAACAAGTAAGATGTATAAGCAATGGTATTTAACAATTCAATGCTGCTGGGCAAAATAGATGCTTTAAGATATGGATTTCACCGGAATCGTGTCTTATATATGATAGATAATCGAAATCGAACAAGACATACGATAAATTTGGGAAAATTCAGTCGGTAAATGATGAAAACAGATGTAAACATACAGAGAAAACGAAAAATGTTAGGAATGACATAATTCAAATTTAGTATGTCTTTAACTTAAATTTGTTTTAAAGCTCGATTATTGTCTCAGGTCTATCATTAAGAGTAATATTATTGAATCCAATCATTCACAGTCAAATTCTAAAAGTAAAAGGTGCATGTTAAGGTACCGAACATAAAAACGACTTTTCAACCCCGTAGAGCACTTCTGATTGAATATTGAAAAGATTGCTTAAAATCGTAATTTTATAATTAAATTTGGATTAAATTCCACGATATGTTACCATAAGGGATACAATTGGATGATTTCCATGTGGCAAGTGAAAATAAACTTTTTTACGAGTTCGGCAGCTTATTTAATGATATCTTGGTGAATTTAAATGATTCAACCAAATTTGTTAGTACGGTGACTGAGTCTTCAAATATAAATTGACGTCTTATAATGTATCCGTCTGCCACTCTTTCATTAATATTATTATTAATGAGTGTCCTGAGCTTATAAGCTACCTATAAATCGACTTTTTAATAAAGTTATACTTAATTTGAAATATGCCATTCCCAACATTTGTCGTTTTCTCTGTATGTTTACATCTGCTTTCATCATTTATGGCCCGTTTACATATGTGCTAGTTCTAGCGGACAATGCACTATCCGACAATACTAGCGCGAAATTAGCCTAATGTAAACGCTTGTTAGCCAAGACAATTCCTGTTTACATTATGCTAATATCGCGCTAGTATTGTCGGATAGTGCATTGTCCGCTAGAACTAGCCAATATGTAAACGGGCCATTACCGACTGAGTTTTCCCAAATAAATCGTATGTCTCGCTCGATTTCGATTATCTATCATATATAAGACACGATTCCGGTGAAATCCATATCTTAAAGCATATATTTTGCCTAGCAGCATTGAATTGATAAATAGCATTGTTTATACATCTTACTTGTTCGCCATTTTGATTAAAACATGGTTTAATTTCAAAACATTGAATGTTTAAGTAGCGGATGTTTATTATTATAAATATAATCATGAAAAAACAATTTTAAAATACATGAATCGTGTTTATAATAAGAAATTATATGGAAAAAAATTCACTGTACGCTCAATTTTGTCACATCTAATAGGCGTATTTTGAGATTATTTTCAAATAAATGAACTTTAGAGAAAAAATTTCAACCATTTTATGTACGCATACATTGAAGGAAGGGATGAATATTGAAATGCATTAAAAACAACCGAGCCAACAATTAAATTTCCTTTGGAATTTTCGAATATATTCATCTAATCCATGCAGCGCCGTAGCGTGTGGTTGGCCAGGTTGGCCCCCGCCAAGGGCGCCAATCTTTAGGGGGCGCCGAAATCGCGGATTAAGCTAAAAGAAAAGACACATTTATTTAGTTTGGGGCCATTTACTTAACAACTCAACTGACTGTGGGTTATTTCAATGATAGAGATATTTGCTTTTATTTCCACATCAACATGTTATATGGATTGGTTTTAGTTTCGACTGCTATTCCGATTTCTTAAAGGCTTTCGAAACCAAGAGGTCAGTAGAATAAAAAAACAACAATATTGTATTATACAAGTTATTTGAAAATCATGAATTTTGATTCCAACATTGTGTGAATCGGATTATTTCAAATTTTAGCTATTACATATTAGGGCCGCCGAGGGATTTCCGGAACCATAACGTTTAATAGCAGTGAGCACAATTTACACTTAAATTCATTGGTTTGAATTTATTCAGGTGGATTAAGTGGATATTTAAAGGATTACATCCATAATAAACCGATTGACCAAATTCAAAAGTGACTTTTGTTCTTATATCCGGAAGTATTGGTGTGGATTTTTGTGTATATTTTTTTTTTTTTTTTTGAGATTTTGAACATCGATGAACCAAGAGTTTTCATTTGATTTAATTTGTCACAACTGGATCCAGTGGTCCAAGCTATCGAAAGACCCACTCCGAAATTGAATTTTAGGTTCAATGGCAATTCCCGGCTATTAACCAACCAACTGCGAAAAATGGTTTTCCCTGATTCGACTAGATCCGTTAAAAACTCTGACCTTCGACCATCTCACCCCAGAGTGGAACTTTATTAGCCCAGTTAGGTTCAGAAGTGGTTTCAAACCACCGTCAGACCCACTCCAGAATTGGATTTTCCTTGGCCCGAATAGTTCCGATAACGATTCTGATCATCGACCGACGCATTTTAGAGCTTAGAGCTCTAGGGGAACTGTTCCGATATCCATCTCACTGTACATATGTATATCCATCTCATCGCTAAACAAAGAAATACGGCACCAAATTCGTCGCTTCTTTTTGTCAACATGCGTGCTCACTGCTAAAAAAAAAAATAACGAAAATAATAAACAAACCAAATTCCTTTCCATTGCTTTGTTTTTGATGGGATGAAAATAGGAGCTATGAGATGAAGTGGCGAACCGTTCCCCTATTTACTCAACTAGAGTTAGCAGTGCTTATGCTCTGAAAAAAAGCCTCACCATTTTTAATGAACTTCCAACACGGCTCTGGAAGGTCCCTTACATAATTTGTGAAAAAATCAAAAAAGTATCACCAAATTGAAGAAAATCTCTGGAGAATGTTCTGCAATTCACGTGACGACCTTCAGGAACTAATGATTGCAGAATATGAATGTTATTTAAAAATGAAACCACTAAACCTTCTAATTTTACTTTTTGGTGAATTTCAAATTGTTTCTGAATGTTAAATGTTAAATGTAAAATTTTCATTTTTTTTATTCGTAAGAGAGGGGCGCCAAATCATGGTTTCGCCAAGGGCGCTGGCAGTTCACGCTACGGCTCTGAATCCATGCTGTACGCTCAATTTTGAGAGTGACTGTAATTGAAACAAATAATGGGCTTACGAATAATTATTTTGCCAATGTAGTGAAAAATATCATCTGGAATTGCAGAAAAACGAATTTTACTCAGTCAGCTTGCAAATGTTTGTTTTATTTCATATGTCAAACGGCGTATTTGACATTTCAGAACAACAAATTATGTTCTGTTTCGTACAATACAACGGTCGCAGGGCAGGGTACGGGAATCATCGTGCTATCGTCATACCAGCGTGATTCTGGGTGACAGACATATGATTTTATGCTGTACAGTGATATTGGTATCATATATGTGTCACAAGTATAAGGAACTGTCAGACTGTGCGTGAAGAATTTACCTTCGTAGCCGCGAATAAAGGGCTGGATATTGTTAAGAGCGAAGATAATATTCAGTAGAGAAACCGGGAGAGGTCGTAGGCTTCGTGGAAAGCCGCGTTAAAGAGGACCTGAGGGCGCTAAACGTTCAAGCCGACTGGAAGCGATTGGCCAAGGATGAGGATACTCCATCCGACGTAGGCTCATCGACGAGGAACTATAGCCCTATTAGTATTAGTCCGTGCAATACAAAATCAAACGTCGATCTTCATCAAACGATAAAGAACTACCTTTATCTGGACAGTCTAGGAAGAAATAAACCAGAAAATCCACTGCTATCTGTTGAAGATCAGCGTTGCTTACATCACTTACTCTTCGCAAAGATGCACGATATGAAGCCGGATTGTTTGGCGATACGACGACATCAGTCTACCGGATAGACGATCAATGGCACTGTATCGATTTCAATGTCTGAAAAAACAAATAGAGATATATTCAGAGCTGGACACGGCAAGCTAAGATAACATAATACATCGAAAGACAATACATCAGAAAGCCCAACGAAAAAGGAACAGTTTATCAGATCCGTCGTCGGTCCCGTAACCAACCCAAACAAACCTTTTAACGTCAGAATAGTGTGGGATGTAGCCGCTAACGTTCACGGTACTTCGCTGGATTCCGTTTTTCTGAAGATACCGGGATCTCCTACGTTCACTGCTCAGTCCTCGTTATACGGCTACAGTTTCGGGAAGGACATATCAGAATAACTGGCGATATTCGTGAAATGTTTCACCAGGTGCTGATCAGAGCTGAAGACCAATTCAGGCAATGCTTTTACTGGGCGAATGAACGTGGCGAAAGTGAAGTGTATTCCATCCTGGTCATGACATTCGGGGCATCAATATCAACCAACAATCATACGATAACTAAAATATTGTTATATTATCGCGACTGGAAAAGCAAATCCGCGAAAATTGCGAAATCCGCGACTGTTGTAGCAGCCCTAAAAAAAGTCGAAAATTATCGACTAGTGTTTCCGATGAATGGATACATCGTTTCATATATGAACTATAGTGATTAGTGATTGTAAAAAGATGTGGAAGAATTCGGAGACGAGCCAACCTCGGGCTGAAAGTCTCTTTAATAAAGACACAAAAAAAAAAGAAAGATTTGGAAGGGGTAATTTGACACTGGGGGATAAATTTATCCCCCAAAAAAGAGCGAATAGGCAAACCAGTCAAAATCCATAGTGAAAAAATTGGATGTCGCTCCTCTGGGTTCTTCACAGTCCTCGACGTAATTGATAATGGTAAAGCTTTTGACATCATCCCTGTAGAACAAACGACAAAAATGACGTAGAAGTCGGGAGAGATCATTGAATATCGTGAACAGTTGTTTAGAGGTCCGAGATTACTTCCTTATGGTGCACCAGAGGTATTGAAGAAGCATTCACACTAGGTCGATCCGTTTTTCATAGAAACCAATGATGTTGATATATAGACTGTAAACCCTAATGTTTAAAGGAATTTCTCTATAAAACACATTCAAACTAAAATTAAATAACGTTACATTTGCGTCACTGCTTCAAGGTCCAACATATTTAACAATGTCGACAAAACATAATACACTGATTTTAGCATATAAATTCGTGCAAACATGGTGGATAACAGATGATCCCGATTTTCCTAATAAAGTCATAAGGAGTTATGCATTAAAATATATGTTACATAGTTGCAAGGTCATTCTTACCGTTAATATCCGGATCCGCCGATAGTATTTGCTCAGACAAATGACCAATCCCGATGTGAAGGCTAACACTAAATGTGGCGACAATCGTTCCAGTTGTCCGTCGCCCAGAGCCTGTTTTACCATGTTGGGGAAACCAGCCACGTAGACCCAAAACAGATGCCATTCGTCCTAGAATTGGAATGAAGTTAGACATATTTTTTTTTTCCTCGTTTGTCGGGTGAAGATCACTGCGTCCAGATTTTAGGATTTTAGGACATATTTGAAAACGTCGAAAAACAAAAGTCGTCTTAAGTGCAAGCATACAAGCAACATATCGCTCCGAGTCAGCCTTGCTAAACTTGATTATAATTATGTTCAATCTTACATAATATGTCTAGTTACTATGTGCAGATAACATTATCAATTTTTTTAGCAAATATAAATTATTCAGAATTATTATAAATGTCAAAATAAGTTAAAATATTTAGATCTTGCAAAATAACAGTTCTGTAAAGACTTACCTCTTCTTCCAGCCGACTGAAATCAATGTCCTCCAAAGATGGTAATTCTGGATAATAACCTATCTTCTGCTTTTCCGATAATGTTTCGAATATAACAGACAATCTTGCATAATTGTACAAAATGAATGAAGCTCCTACAAGAAGAAACATGTTTTATGTAGTAAACTGACAATTGAAATAACAAGCGCATTTACCCTTGCTAGACTGATATTTATCTTTTCTCATATCAACCGGACTCGATGCTTTAGATTCCAGCATGTCGACAATGGCAGCCGACCGTCCCAGACTAGCGATCGTTTCCTGGAAGTGTCGATGATCCCTTACGCGTATTCCATACTTATGCTGCGCAATCAGCTGCATGTCATTAGCACGTTTTCTGGAAATTATTCAAATTGGATTTACCTTCCTGTGGTATTACTTTATATGATAAATATTACTTGACGTAATCTTTTGCGTTGATAAACTGTGATGTTACCGGCCCACACACAAGTTCAAAAGCATTGAATTCCTTATTGCGATTTCTCACGATGCTTATGATTAGTGTGGGATTTTCTGTTGGATGAATCATTTTGAATCCACCGAAATCTAACAAGTTTTTAACTACTTTTTGTACGGTTGAAAGTCGAAAATCCGTCATGTTGAAATTGTCTGAAGAAATTTCATCTACGTCACTAATAACAGAAATCTCGCTTGAAGGTTCATCTCCAAACCCCAGCTTGTGGTCAAGAGCTTTCTCTATACAGTAACGAAAGACGTATTCACGTTTCAAATGAAAAGCTATAGATGAACTGAACATTTTTATGTTTTCTAGCGGTAACTTCCATTCTATACTTTCTTCAACTAACGATTGCACTGCAAAGTCGGCTGTATCGATTCTTTGGGGCTCAATAAGTTTGACCACGATGTCGCCACATTCCGACAACTGTCTGTTTTGATAACGCATCGAATACCGGCTCGTATTGAACCATTTTTGCACGAAGTTTTTTAAAACGTCGTCTAGCTTCTTGAAGTCTTCCATTTATTATAATTAACACTAGTTTTTCAGTACCAGTAGGTAGTTGCATAGATTAAAAAATAATTAGTTTAAAAGTGATTGTATTTATAATTATATTTTAAGAGTTTTTCCAATGAAATAAGCACAGGAACAACTGTTAGCTTTGTTTACGTTACTGAGCGTTACGTTGGTTCAACTCATTCATTTAATTGGCGGACGTGACGGTTGGGAGAGAACTGGTGGGTGGTGAATATGCGAACGTGACCTCTTGTTGACATCTCGAACTTTTCTTATCAGTGTTTTCGTTCGTATCCCATCCATGCATACTCAGCAGGAGACGGGCAGCAGTGAGCAGTGAAAACTTCAAAGTGCAGACGATAAAGAACGCAAAATCGTAAAAAAAAGGTTTGCATCAATTATACGTGCAAAGCGATTCCATTTCTGGCACATCTTAATCTGATTAACTTCACATAGGTCGCACTTTCGATGAAGATCCATTAAAACATTCCAGATTTTGAGAAAATGTGATACTGACGTGCTTTATACATTGTGAGTTCTAACTAAAGCTGGTATCATCCATTTGCAATCGAAACAGACGAGAAATTGCTTATCTTTCGCTAGAAAGTTCCATAAATTATAATCAGAATACGCGGCACACGAAACCAAAATGAGCTCCAATCTAACGCAAACAGTCCTGTTGACAGTGAAGAACATCACCGGCATGAAGAACGCGACGGCGTCCGCTGGGGGAGTGGAATTGCCCGATAACAAACACTATCCCGGCAATTCGGAGAGTCTGAACTTTCTGTTTATTCCGCTGGCCGTCCTCATCACAGTGATGCTGCTATCAGTGATGGTATATTCGGTGATTGAAAGTAATAATAAAATAGATAATTATACATTTAAATTTTCCAGGTATATCTAATGGCAAGGAAGAAGCATACGATTTTTAACAAGCACGTTTACGTGCCTAGTTTCTCGTTCGATTCATCGGATCTTGAAGACGACAACGATTTGGAAACGGAACACCTGCTGAAGGGTAAGCTCCGCCTAGATGAACCTTATTTCAAAGGAATCAACAGCAACAAAACTTACACAGGTGGAAACGAAATGTACGCCTAAAGACTTATATTTCTGGTTAATCTCTATTATTATGTTGTTGCCATATTAGATGTTTCCAAATATGTAGAATAGCTGCTCATGTTAGTATTACGAATTAGTATTTATTCGCAAACCAAGCATAAAAACATACACCAAAAACATTCCACTTAAACTTTGTGATAAGTGCTTTTTTATTACGTTTGTTTATTATTATGAATTCGTTTAAGATACATACTATTGACATAGTAAATTAAGCTTTGGTTTGACTAAGATCAAACAATTGCTAATATTTGATATTTCTACTTGTCATTATCCGAACTTAATATCCGTGATGTAAGGTCGTAGAATCCGAAAAATATAGCGCCTCCTAGTGTTATCCATAGCACTCGAGGAACGAAGCCAGCAAAGATTCTGAAATAGAAAGAGTAAAAACATGCAGTCATTTTTTATAAGTGCAATAAATAGAGGTAATAAACTATAGAGGAAGATTGTCGTCACTGGCGAAACATCTTTTGCTGGCGAAGATAGGGCACTAAATGTCAACGAAGGAAAAATCAGTACGTTTTGACAGATAGGTACCCAACATGTTTGAGAAAGATAACAAAGGGAACCGCAGCGACAATCGTCCTCTATAGTTTATTACCTCTATTGTGCAATACTATTAAATTCATTACAACATCACGGGAGGTCTTCGACATGCTGCTACTTGGACATGCGTTCTTTTCGGCTCATTATGAATGAAATATTAAACCCATTATCTTACCCTCGAATTCCACGTTCTCGATAAATGCCTCGCAGTATCCTAAATGCGCTGATTTGCCTCACTTCGTTCTGGTCGGCCAACATGATTCTAGTTTTCACCACGTCGAGCGGTGTCGTAAGACCGGCTGCAATACCTCCGGCAATGGCACCGCAGATAGCTACCGACACCGGCGTTTGTGCAGTACCCGTAACCGAAGTCCAATTCAGTTTCAAATATTCCCACAGTGGGAACTGTATAAATGAAAATGGCACTTCTCGCATGATGGTGGTTCCGAATCCACGATACAGCCCTCTTCGGAGGCCTTCCGTTTTCAGCGCATGGTACAGTATCTGCAACGATGATGTGTTGTACTTAACGGAAAGAGCTTGCCTTCGCTGTTTCGCAATTTCCACTGGTACGCGGATCAAACAAGCCACTATTTCCGCACATGCTGCCGATGCCATGTGAACATATGGCTGCTGTGACTTAGTTGCCATAGCCCCCAGATGTGATTTCAGTCCATCATATGTGCAGAAGAACAGAGCTGCCGTTGGGGCACTACCGGCAGCAGCAGGTGCCAATCCCTTATAGATGCCGCGGAAGCCACCGGATCTTATGAAACCTCGCTCGCTTTGAAGCCGCGTTTTGATCGTATCTATTGGAAACAAGGCAACATCTACAACCAACCCGGCGACTCCACCAGACTGATCGGAAAAAAATATGTTTTCAGATTATTATTTGGGTTATCATCAAGCTTCAAATTCATACTCACTATCAGTGATGACCAATAAACATAATCCGCAACCGAATGAGCTTTAGTTTCTAAAGTCATGTTAAACCATTACTTCACAGCGTATTCAAATTATTTTTATCGAATCGTGAAATGTTGTTCAAGTGTGCTACGCCTGATATGCTGATATTAAATTTTCGAAATTTTCCTCTATATGCTTTGCTGATGATATGAACGATTTGAACCATTTGAACCCTTGAACCGCATCCGCATGCAGACGAGACAGTTCGTGAACGTACCTTATGCACGCGGGTAAACTTAGAGATGCCGTAAAATCTCGATTAATTGATTAGTAACTAATCGATTACTCTCGATTCAAAATTAATCGATTATCACAACAATGAATCGAAGATTATCGAACACTGAGGAAAATGGACGTATGATTTTTAATCAAACAAACGCCTTATGAAAATTTGCCACAATCGGTATGAATTTCAATAAGTTGCCTTATGAATGATAATTTTCATTTGAAAAAAGTGAAGTGCGGCAGACTGGGTTCGAACCATGGACGTCGGGGTCGGGAGGCCGGTATGTAGACCACACGCTTATCGACGCTTGATTACTCAGGAAAGTAACTGCGTATAAGAATCACTGTTGGTGGAATAATCAGTCGAAGATTCATAAGGCGCCAGTTATGAATTTCGATAGTACAGTTCGCTGAGTGAAGTAATCGACATCTATAAGTAGTCGTAAAATCCCGATTAATCGATTAATAACTAATCGATTACTCTCGATTCTTGTCGATTATCGAATCGATTCATCGTTGAGAAGTAATCACACTTAAATTATTTCACAGATTTCGGTGAATTTTGCTTCAATTCACCGAAATCTCAACAGCAGAATTGTTCGGTAAACATTTCACCAAATTTTCTGCGATTTTTTCTTTGTTCAACTGTCAAAACCACCGAAAATCTGTAAAGTTATTCACCGAGCAGTTCTGCTGTTGAGATTTCGGTGAAATTTCACAAAAATCTGCGATTTATTTCAAGTGTGATCGATTCGAATTAATCGATTATCACAACGATTAATCGAAATAATCGATTAATTTGCGAGATCTCTATAGGTAAACTCAAGACAAAATTTACAAAACGACTTATCTGCTCTTGTAAACGAAGATTCAAACGACGATTCGACGAATATGATAGCTCTCCCACGCGAAACCATTACGTGCCATTACCATCAACAGGTAGCGGCAACCTTCACCTACCTATTGGTGGTGTTGGTTTGCGTGGGAGAGCTATTAGATTCGTCAAATCGTCGTTCGAATCTTTGTTTACAAAAACAGATAAGTCATTTTGAAAATTTTGTCTTTAACTCATCTTAAAGGTATAGTCTCACACCTCGGGAATTTGGTCCGCGTATTTTTTCCCATGTGTTTTTACACTGACAAAAATCCAATCATATCCATTATGTGTGGCACACATAAATTTTGACTATAGCATTTCCCACATAACAGCTATGTGAATTCGCATAGCATAAATGTGAAAACACACATAACCGTTATTAACTAATAACCTTTATGTGGATTCTTTTATAGCGGGTGATTATTAACGCACACATGAAATTTATTTGTAAATTTCTTTAGATTTTTGCCAATAAAAATGTGTGGATTTTTATTAGTGTACATATGCGATGTTTTCGGGATTTGGGCACGGAAAATCAAAATCCCGGCCAAATTTAAAATGCACGGGGTTCAAAATCCGGCGGAAAATTTTCCCGAGGTGTAAGGTAGCCTTAAGGTCTGTCTCATTTCGATAATTCAAGACAAAATTTTGAAAACGACTTATCTGCTTTTGTAAACAAATATTTAAACGTCGATTTGACGAATCTGATAGCACTTCGACGCAAACCAACGCCATCAACAAGTAGTCGAAACCTTCACCTACCTATTGCAATGTATAAAAATGCACGAAATAGTGAAAATAATACTGGCAGCACTTGAACTTTTTGCTGGATGCAAAAAGTAAACAAGTCGAAATGGAACCGCTTTTAACGGTTCGATTGGAAACAAGATGGCGTCTTCGCCGGTCTCTTATTCTAGTGCGAACACAGGTTTCATTTTTAGTAAACAGCGCACCGATGAAACGTCATTGTGTTCATTCAGTGCATATTGCGTTCATTTACGACCCATTATTTTGCGTCGGTCTATTAGGTTCTGCAGCATGACGTCACGAATGAATTCGGTCCTCGTCGAATGAACTTTTTTGACAGTTCAGTAGTACTTTCCACTGACTCCGACAAGGATCGAATTCGTGATTGGTTGGCTGCCCCCGAGTCCAACGCGAAGTACTAGTAATCAGTCATCAGTTTGAGGTTAGATACAGACGCTGCAGAACCTAATTGGACGTTAGGCCTTTTCACGAGACGTTTAGGGCCGATGCCCACGTAGCGGTTTTTCAAGCTGCGTTATCGCTGCGTCCACGCAAAGTACCCAGCATCAAATGTACTCATGCAAACGTATACGTGCGCATTACTCTATTTGATGCTGGGTACCTTGCGTGGACGCGGCGTTAAAGGTAGCCTCACACCTCGGGAATTTGGTCAGCGGATTTTTTCCCCATGTATTTTTGCATATGCGATGTTTTCGGGATTTGGGCACGGAAAATCAAAATCCCGGCCCCATTTAAAATGCACGGGGTTCAAAATCCGGCGGAAAATTTTCCCGAGGTGTAAGGTAGCCTTAACACAGCTTAAAAAACCGTTACGTGGACATCGGCCCCTTAAAAGCAGCTCACAAACAGGGTTTGCGGGCCTGTTCAGTGGTTGTAAGCTGAGACGAGACCTGCAAAGACGCTGCTTCTTTTCTCTTGTTTTGACACTTGTTCTTCTTTTCATCACAGTTGATCATCGAGTTTCAACTGTTTACTTGACTGTTTCACCTAAGCCCCAGGTGGACCCTTCTGAGCACAATAAAAGTGTATCCAATTCACGAAATAGTTAATTCATTTTCATAAGGATTTTTATACCGGGAACAAAACACAGCTTTATTACTGATTATTAACAAGCTAAACGGAAGGTTTGGAATACTCGTTAAAGTAAAAAAGTCTTGGTAAAACAAAAATGATGTGGAATATTTTATTTGGGATACCAATACTTTCACTCAAAAAGCTGCTGGTTGCACCTGACAGTTCGTGACAGCAGTTGACTGGCAGCAGCTGAAGTTACATTTTTTCCTCTTTGCAGGTCTCGTCTCAGGTTGTAAGCAAGTGCAGTCTCGGCGCCGTGTCACATGAAAAGGCCTATTGTAAAATTTGTTTAGTGTGTGTTTAATGCGTGAGCGCACTCGAAAACGTCGAAAACCGATGCGATGATGACACTTTTGAAGATTTTTACTTTACATTCGTAAATAAAAATACAAGCCACCTGTCAGCATCAGCGGATGAATCATAATTAATCGAGAAAGTTAAAAGAAATTTCTTGTTGTATTTCGAATTTCGCAAGTTTTGATTCTTTCTCGGTAAATACCGTAAGTACAAGTTTCTACATCTACTACCAAATTATCCCAAAAGATCCCTGCTTACAGAGAAACTGTCAGAAAACAAAGCGCAATGTCGGGCATGCCAGATCAACAATTTCTGTGGAACATTTTCCAAAAAGTGGACCGCGACAGAAGTGGACATATATCGGCCGATGAGCTACAGCAAGCACTATCTAACGGCACGTGGAATCCGTTCAACCCGGAAACGGTTCGTCTGATGATCGGAATGTTCGACCGACAGAACCGTGGCAGTGTCAGCTTTCAGGACTTTGGGGCACTTTGGAAGTACGTCACCGATTGGCAGAATTGTTTCCGCTCCTTCGACACAGACGGTTCGGGCAACATCGACAAAAATGAGCTGAAGCAAGCGCTGACGGCTTTCGGGTATCGCTTGTCGGACGGATTATACGATACGTTGATCCGGAAGTTTGATCGATATGGGAACGGCACGATACTGTTTGACGATTTTATTCAGTGCTGCGTAATTTTGTACACATTGACGTCAGCTTTCCGGCAGTACGATACGGATCAGGATGGCGTGATAACCATTCACTACGAACAGTTCCTCAATATGGTCTTCAGCTTAAAAATTTAACTGGGTAAATTTTTGAATGCTTTCTTCTACGCCATCCGCTACACCATTTAAATTTTAAGATAAATGAGAACACTTGAAGTGAGTTAAATCTTAAATATGCTTCAAATTCATTGATTTTTGTTAGAATTTGTGATACATGTGGATGTGAGCGTCTATTATCAAATATGTATTGGCCTTCAAGTATGGGAATAAAAATTATCAACAAAAGTAACTGAACAAAACTAAATTTGACAAGATTAACACATACCACATGGCGACAACTTTTGTATGCGAACAAGCCCAAGCTTTGCTTATTCTACTGAAGGAATAAGGTAAGGTATTTTTTTTAAATGCTTCAATTTACACGATATATTTGTCACTCTTGTGCAAGTATCGAATATGTTGCTTAAAATCATGCTTAAGTACCGTTAACTTCAATGATGTCGCTGGACAAAGTTATCAATTATGTTTCAGTCAATCATAACTTATTAAATTCTGAAGCAGGACAGCAGGACAACAACAAATTTCATTCCTAATCCAATCAGAAATCGATCAAATCTCGTCCTTGTGGTTGTTTGTTAATTTTTTTAAATTTGTCGTTATGATTTGACATAATGTTATATTTTTATACTAAGACAGTTTATAACAATAGTAAAACAAAGAACAGGATCAAATATTACAATTGCCAAATTATAACAAAAATTCTATCGATGTTGATGGGTTATTAATAAAGTTTTCTACAATACAAATGTTTGAATAAAATATTTAATAGTATTTCATTGAAATATTGTCTTTTTCAAAATCGAACAGCACATTATTTCATATCCGATAGTATTATTATATTACATAGGACTGTTATGCATTTATGGGAAGTGATTATGTTTTTTGCCATTCAAACCATTGCGAAAAACACACTTTTAGTTAGCAGTGGCTCGTGAATATCCTTAAACAAAAATGAATTCATAGAAATGCGAACTCAAGAAAGGATTGTAAGAACAAATGTAATGCATTCATCATTGTATTCAATGGATGCGTCCAGTAAGTATACTTTTTGCCTTTCTCGTATACTAAGATTTTTTCGCATGAACTCAGTATACTGCCGTCATACGCATATTTGTCCCATGTTTGGTGGGATTTCTTATGTACATGGGACAGTTATGCGTATAACGGCAGTATAATAACGATATGATCACCAATTTTAAAACTAAATTGCGCATTTCGTGGATTATGCTAGTGACACACTGGTTGTATAAGTACCGCAGTAGAAAATTCTTGAAATGAGTGCCATATGGCATTATTGTCTTTATCAAAGATAGTCTTGCAATTATTATCATGGGTACAAATACCACAAGTGCATCCTTAGTATTACTCGGACCAAAATCTTATTTCCTGATGATTACATATCTTTTCTCGATAATTTGAATGCGCTGTTATGCTGTTAAAGTCCAAACATAGGTAATGAAACAAATAATTGAAGGATAATTTTATTCCATTGTAATATAAAGATAGATTTCGTAAACTTTGTACATTACACTGCATTCACTGGGCATTTCACCTATAAAAAGAATGTGATTTGAAACAATTGCAATGTTTTCGTTAGTCTAATAAAGCACGATGAAATGTGGAAAATATTCCTTTGTAAAAATAGTGTTTTCTATACTGCTCAGAAAATCGTTCGTAAAAAAGGAATATGTTGCGATATATCGCCAAATTAAAATAAATTGAGTGGTATTCATTCTTTCTACAATTCCTCATATCGGGGACGCGTTTTTAGGAATACGTAAACCACTATGCACATCAGGAACACACCACAGATCGGAAGCACAATCGTTTTGAGCTGTTGCTGGATTTTCTGATTCTCTTCCCGTCGCTCCTGCTTCTGCTTGCGGGTTTCCTTGGTTTGTCCTCCACGCAGTTTTCTCATTTTGCCTGGTAGTGGTAAAAATGCTGATATTCAGTTCTAAAACACAGTCAAGATAAGATTAGCATATTCGAAAGCAAATCGCATGCTGTGGTGGTGGACCTAGCTTCAAAAAGTGCCACGCTGGAAGATCCAAATCACCGGCAAAATAAAATTATGTCTCTCTGTAAACATTGAATTCATGCAACTAACTTACCTGATATATTGAAAAATGCCGAAGAATAATGAAAAATAGAAACTGCTATTGAATCTTGTTTTTCTTTGACAATTTTTATTATGATTTGTGATGTTGAACTGTAAAATCGACTAATGCTTTTAAGTGTGCACTCGAGGGAGAATCGAGGGTGCAAGAAATCGGAGAAAACTTCGCACGAATAACAACATCGATGACAGAAAGACTTTGACAGTTGAGTAAAAAAAACAATATCGTAACATTCGTTACGGGTAACGTTCGTTACATTGATTATTAATTTAGTACAATAATGATTTTATTCATTTTATTAAATAAATATTTATAGAAAGTACTAGAACACGCAGTTTCACGAAAGATATTTAAATCATTTTCAGTTGATTACGTTTTTTTACGTAGGACTTACGTCTTTCTTATATATTATATCAAGACAAAATTTTCAAAACGACTTATCTGCTTTTGTAAACAAAGATTCAAACGACGATTTGACGAATCTGGTAGCTCTCCCACGCAAACCAACACCACCAATAGGTAGGTGAAGGTTTCCGCTACCTGTTGGTGGTGTTGGTTTGCGTGGGAGAGCTATCAGATTCGTCAAATCGTCGTTTGAATCTTTGTTTACAAAAGCAGATAAGTCGTTTTGAAAATTTTGTCTTGATATATATACAGTGTGGCGTTGAAATCAAGGATACCGCGATTCGGTAGCGGAAAGGTTATGTTGGAACGCAGGTTGCCTCATTCCAAGTACCTCTGGCTGACGCCAAGAAGGTACTGGATAAGGCCAAGCAAAAGGTGGGTTGGTCGGTATGCTCGGTGAGCGCAAACTAACAACCTCAGTCCTGATTCAAGTGCTTCGATTACGGACATATAAGTCATATGACTGCAAAGGTCCTGATCGGAGTCGGCTTTGCCAGAGGTGTGGAGCTGAAGATCGCCAGGCTCACACTTGTCAGGCCGCACCGAGGTGTTTGATCTGTGGTCTTGACACAGACATCGATCAAACAACCATCCGATGGACAGGCCTGTCCGGCCTCCAGGCGGGCTCGGTCATGCAATTAGGTCAGCTAAATCTCAACCACACGGGAGTAGAGATGTCCAAAATTAATCGATTACCTCGATTAATCGATTCATCGTTGTGATAATCGATTAATTTTGAATCGATTACTACCCAACGATTAATCGATTCAATAATCGATAGGAATCGAGAGTTATCGATTAATTACTAATCGATTAATCAGGATTTTACGACATCATAAGGATGTCGCTAATTAGTTAATTACTTCGATGAATCGATTAATCGTTGTGATAATCGATTAATTTTGAATCGATTAATATACAACGATTAATCGATTCAATAATCGACAAGAATCGAGAGTAATCGATTAGTTACTAATCGATTAATCGTGATTTTACGACATCTCTACACGGGAGATACCCCATCGTGTTTGATTGAAAGCGCAATTGCTGATTTTAGCAATGTAACGTATAAACCATCTGTCAAATCGAACGATGACAGTAATAGTAAACCTTAGTAAACAAGTAAGTATTATGAAAAGAAAATATTTATACATGAACTATCAGAGAACATCTATAAATTACAGCAGGCAAGAAACATGCTCATTGCTAATCCTTAGTGAGAGTGATAGTCTTAGATAGTTACACCATTATATCAAGACTCTTGTTCTTCTTGGGCCCATGTTTTAGCTTAGGTTTCATATCAATAAGCTTCACGCGAAGAGAGTAAAGGTAGCCTCACACCTCGGGAATTTGGTTCGCGGAATTTTTCCCCATGCATTTTTACATCAGGGATGCCAGATACAATTTTTATAAATCTGTATCAATCTCAGTCAAATGTCTGTATTTGTCTGTATGGAGTTCAGAAGGTACAGGAATTAGAAAATTATTAAAAAATCATGCCCTTTTGACATTCTACGTTGTCAATCGAGGTTTCATTCATCCAAAAGTCAGTGTAAGACTTAGTCAGGTCAAGTATGAGATACTGAAGACAAGGTTGTTGTGGATCGAAATACGTATTTTAGAACTTACTTTAAAGTTACAATCTAGTGGTGGAATTAAATGGGATAATACTATCTCTTCTTATGACAAGTGAAGATATTCCACTACACAGCTCTGAATAATGTTCTTGCTCATCAATATTTATGTAACGTTTTAACTAAAACCACGAACATGACTCATATTCTGAACACTGGCGTTTTAGCGCCCTCTAACTAAAATTTACATCGGTTTTCCGCACTGAGGATCAAGATTACAAACGAATTGATGATGCAAAATACACGAATAAACCCAAAATGGCCATTTGAACGCAAGTGTTTGGAATATGAGTCATGTTTGCAGTTTGAGTCCAAACGGTATGTAGTTACCTTACCTTAGCATAAATTGATCATATTTACGCTATTTTCTGACTGAAAATCCGTCAGGAAGCTCAAAACAGTTCGGTTCGAAAGAGAGGCTTCTTGGGAAAGAGAGGCTTTTTGGGTTTCTGAACAAAATTCTTTTGGCTTCGAAACGGAATCTTTTTAGGCTTCGGAATCACAAAAGGAATATTTCCTTGTACAGAGAAAGGAAAAAATCCCATTCAGAAGCCCAGATTTCAAAAGTATTCCTTTCGAAAGTCTAAAAGGAATCCCTTTGAAAGCAAAATCCAAGATAATTTCGTTCAGAAGCCCAACAAGGTTTCGTTTGGAAATCCAAATTTAGGGTAAAGTGCCCAATAGTGGACCCCCAACCAATAGTGGACCCTCCAGCCATTTTTGCATTATTACTGCACAATGTAAACATTTTGCTATGAAATTCCATCGGGAGAACCTACCTTACACTCCTACACACTTAAAATAAATCGCCGAATTCGGTAAAATTTTACCGAAATCTCAACAGCAGAACTGTTCGGTAAATAATTTTACAGATTTACAGTGATTTTGACAGTTGAGCAATGGAAAAAATTACAAAAAATCTGTAAAATAAATTACCGAACAGTTCTGCTGTTGAGATTTCGGTAAAATTTACCGAATACGGTGAAATGAGTTAAGTGTGTATGATTTGACTACATGCATTGGAAATGCTATGGAAAGTAAAATTAGATGATTTTTTACAATTCCATAAAAAATAAACACTAGAGTGTCCATTATAGGAATATTTTGGGGGTCCATAATAGGAAAGAAGAACGTCGCGAAACGGAACATAAAAATCAAATGAAGTGTCGACTATAGGGAAGCAATTTCCTATTATGGACCCCCAGGGGGTCTACTATAGGGCGAATTCAGTCAGACTTTAAAATGTTAATTTCAACGAATAACGTCGAGTATTTGAGTGTTTTATGTATGTATCGTAAATAGGAGATGCAGAGCTTGATATTAGATATCACGCCAAATAAATATTTTGAAAATTTCCACTCCTTATGCCAAGAAGAGCAAAATTTCGCTACTAGGGGGTCCACCATTAGGCATTTTACCCTAATCTGTTTTGGAAGCCCAAAAGATTTTTTTAAGGAAATATAATAAAATTCCTTCCAGAGTCCCAAATAATTTCATTCGAAAATCAGAGAAAAGCCTTATTTTATGTTTACGAACCGATTTTTTTTGGTATTCTAAACGGAACGGATGAAAAAAAAACATGTTCAGAAAACCCCCCCAGACCAATTTTCTGGCAACGCCACTGTGTTGGGCTTTTGAACGGGTTCCTGTTTGGCTTCAGAATGGATTAATTTTGGACTTCTGAATGGAATCTTTTTAGGTGTCCGAAAAGAATTAAAGAATCTTTCCGTTTTAAATTCTAAAAGGATTCTGTTTGGAACTCAAAAGGGATCCCGTAAAGAAGCCTAAAAGGCTCCGCTCAAAATTCCAAAATGATACTGTTTGGAAACCTTATAGAATTCCGAACGAAATCCCCATAACGATTTTGTTTGAAACCCCCAAAATGGTTTAATTAGAAAGCCCAAAGTTTTCAAAAACTGAATGTCTGTAAAAGTCTGTAACTTCAATCAAAAGTCTGTATAATGTCTGTAATCTGTATGATATCTGTATGCAAGACCAAATGTCTGTATAAATACAGACATGTCTGTATGTCTGGCATCCCTGTTTTACATATGCGATGTGTTCGGGATTTAGGCATGGAAAATCAAAATCCCGGCCCCATTTAAAATACACGGGGGTAAAAATCCGGCGGAAAATTTTCCCGAGGTTTTCCCGAGCAGGAAGCAAGATACTCTTCTACTTCACGAAAGTAGATGTTGCCATATGTATATGATACAGACGTTATCCCCGATTTCAAACGAATTCCAATGGACGAAACATTTCTAATTTCTTGGGCTCAGTGAATAAATCTAAACCCAAATCTAAAGTCTAAGCTATGAAGCCCAGCTGTCACATCCCACGTCATACGTATTTCTTCAGTAGCAGAACTGAGGTTGTGATAGCAAGTGCAGAAGCACGGAAATGAACAACATATCCTCGGGTACCTAATAGGGGTTATGAACATCCTAGTATTTCTACGTAGGATCAGAGCATTTTACAGGATGACGAATATGGAAGTCGTGCTGCAATTATTCAAATCAAAGCTCGAAGTCAAATGGATTATATATTTGTAGGCAACGGGCAAGTAGTTTTTGTTAGTATTGCTGAACGCAATGAAATTTCCAAAGCTTTTTTCAGCTGTTTTTCATCATATCGGCAAGGGTTAATTTAAAATCTGAAATAATAAACAATGAATATATTATTATATAATGTAAAACCAATATCAAATCAGAAATCATGTCCATTTTCTTGTTGGTGGAAAAATAAACAACTTGATGTCATTGGTAACATATAAAATCCACGCTTGCTTGGACAAAAAATACAGTTCAGTGCAGAAGGTGTGTTGCAAAATTGATCAAGCAGTAGCTATAAATGTCATTCGCTTTAAATCGAAATTATTCGCTGCGATTATTGACGGTGAGACACCCCTTGCATTGTCCTCTCTTGTAAATGTTGGGACAAACTCAACTCGCAATAAGCGTTTGTCCCAAACTGCAACAGAATAGGACAATGATTGCCTGCCGCGCATTTTGAGATTTAGTCGGCTTTTGATGATGTTTTTGGTTAAATAAAGTATCAGTTATCAATGTTTAGACATAAACTTAACCATCTGTTGACATGATTTGTGTTTTACCTCTGAAATATACAAGTTTGAAAAGTACACAACAATTGCCTCTCCATGTTTGTCGCAAATAAAATGGAACCCAACAATGTCTTTATCATCTACAGATGAGGACAAAGAGTTATCGTTATTCTCTTTTGTTGCTTGTTTTTTTTTTTTGCATTTTTCAGCGACAATTACATTCCTTGGTTATAGCAGGTGACTTCAACGCGTGGGGAGTGGATTGGGCTTATCGGTTCACTAACGCTAGAGGTCATATCCTGCTAGAGTCTCTAGCGATACTGAACGTAGTCCTGCTGAACGAGGGCCAAGCGTCAGCTTTCAGAGGATTGAATGGCGAGTCATGCATCGATGTGACCTTCTACAGCGCGGGATGGACGGTGGAGCTTGAATGGAGGGTTCACGAAAGGTATACTGCTAGTGACCATCAGGAAATACGTTTTCTGGTCAGATATACCCCCAACAGAACCACAAGGCCTGCCAGTAAAGCTGATATAGGGTGGCGTACCTTGCAGTTCGACCTGGGAGGGAGCTCTTGATACTACACATCAAATTAATTATATACTGTCGTCATGCAACAAGTAAATTTTCAACAAGAAAGAACAATCAACGTAGGCGCCACCTGAAAAGACTAAATTCATTTTTGCGTGTTATTGTTGTTATATTGCCTTCAAAAATTTGCTTGCCGAGAGTTTCGTTTTCGGCTCACACTGACAGCTAGATTTCGGCTCGGCTTGACACACACATTTTTCGTATCTGTTTCTCCCTCCCAGAGTTCGACCCAAAAAAAGAATCACTACGGTGGAAAAATTGGACTCTAGGCCTTAGTGGTGATGAGTTATCCGATGTCCTAACACGAGCATGTGACGTAACAATGCCCAGGAGGACTATACCAACCGGCAATCGCAAACCGGTGCACTGGTGGACGAGCACGATAGCTGAACCTGTCTTAGAGCTATAAGAAGGTTGCGACGTACTAGAACCGAAGCGGACACGCTAGAAAGACGCCCGATATTCCAAACTGCGAGCAGAGCTCTGATCTACAAAATCAAATGTAGTAAAAGAGCCTGCTTTGAAAAGCTATGTATTAGAGTGGGGCGCAGTTGTATGGAAAAACGCAAACTTCGTCCGATCAAGTGAGATCAAGGTTTTTCTGAATCGTTTTGGGACCCCAATCAACTGTGCAAAATATGGGCTCGATTGGTTGCAACCTCGCATGCCGCATCGCGTTTTAAATTTACATGGAGATTAGTATGGGGAAACGTACTTTTTTACATTTTTGCTCTTAGCGGCTTCAATTTATCATCAATCACGTGACTCAATACGTTAGCATATAGTCTAGAAGATGCCGAAAGACTTTGCCGAAGAAGGTACGTAGCTGGAAGGTCTACAAAAACTCAAAGGTGCAGCCCAATCGGGTTGTACGCAAAGGTGACGTAGGACTACGTAGCTATTCGAAAATGATTGTATTTGCCATAATAATTTGTCTCGTTTTATTAACATTGAGCAAACTGCTCGGAGGCCAACTCAATCAAGAAGTCGATTAGTTGCTCCCAGTTGGATGGACTTTGAGTCTCTAACCGTGGAATTAACATGACTCATCGGCCGCTAAAGCCACTCGACTGGCTTCCAGTCAGGGACATCACATTCCTTACTTTGCCACGTACGCTTACATCGCGAGCGAAAACCAAACGTTGCTAATAAAAATATTTCCGTTTGGTTTCACGCCACTGCTTATTTCTCCTTTATTTCGTAAATTTTGAGGATGATGTCCTCCAAAAGGCCTTTATACAAAAGGTTGATCCGACAATCCGATATAAACTTTCTTCAAAGTGCAAAACTCAATCGTAACTAGCAAACTTGATAGCGCATCGGAGGAGATGATGCAGTAAATTTGAATGGATGGAATCACTAACAGCAACCAAGCTACCACGCCAAACCCGATCCCACAGAAACAATTCATTTCGCAATAACCTCTTTCTTATCATAAAATGTTGGTCCTAAGAAGAACCATTTTCATTTCCCAATGCGACTTTCTAATAACTAACTGCATCCAAACGCTTGCCGGCACCTTACGTTGAAACTGTCCGACCGCCACCTGATGATTTTTCGCTCAGCCTCTAAAATTTGAAATAAATTTTCCGCATTGCCACACTGCCACCCACTTCGTGCTGCTGTGTCCGCTTCGCAGCATCGAATGTCGAACCGCCTTCTGTAGAATTCCGATCAAAATGGCTCGCGCGCGCCGAACAGCAGCTTTCTTGTATTAAATAAATTAAACCCGTAAGCCCCGCCTCTTTGTGATCTGATATGAGTGTTAATGTAATGTGCACTCATAACGATTAATGAAGGGGCGGGGCTAACGGAATTACCTCATTAGATATAAGAAAGCTGCTTTTTCGGCGCGCGCGAGCCATTTCGATCGGGATTCCGCAGACAACGGACCGTTCGGAGAATTATGAATTCTAAGAATCCAATGAAACTTTCTCGAAAGATCCTGAATTTGGTTATGAGATCAATCGTAAATAGCGAATTTGATAGCGCGTCGGAGGAGATGATGTAGTGAATTTTAATGAATGGGATCACTAACAGCAACCAAGCTACCACGCCAAACCAAATGCCACCGAAACAGTCCATTTTCGCAATTACCTCTTCCTTTTCGTAAAATGTTGGTCCTGAGAAGAACCGATTTTCTTTTCCCAATTCCCATTCCAATCACTAACTGCATCCAATCGCTTGTGTAAATTTGCAGCATTGCCACACTGCCACCCAATTCGTGCTGCTGTGTCCGCTTCGCTGCATCGGATGTCGAACCGCCTTTTGTGGAATCTCGATCAAAATGGCTCGCGCGCTATCGAACAGCAGCTTTCTTGTATTTAATAAATTCAACCCGTAAGCCCCGCCCATTTGTGAGCTGATATAGTGTAAATATAATGTGCACTCATAACGATTAATGAAGGGGCGGCGCTAATGGGATTACTTCATTAGATATAAGAAAGCTGCTTTTACGCGCGAGCCAGTTCGATCGGGTTTCCACGGACAACGGACCGTTCGGAGAATTATGAATTCTAAGTATCCAATGAAACTTTCTCGAAAGATTCTGAATTTGGTTATGAGATCAATCGTAAATAGCGAATTTGATAGCGCGTCGGAGGGAGATGATGTAGTGAATTTTAATGAATGGGATCACTAACAGCAACCAAGCTACCACGCCAAACCAAATGCCACCGAAACAGTCCATTTTCGCAATTACCTCTTCCTTTTCGTAAAATGTTGGTCCTGAGAAGAACAACGGACCGTTCGGAGAATTATGAATTCTAAGAATCCAATGAAACTTTCTCGGAAGATTCTGAATTTGGTTATGAGATCAATCGTAAATAGCGAATTTGATAGCGCATCGGAGGGAGATGATATAGTGAATTTTAATGAATGGGATCACTAACAGCAACCAAGCTACCACGCCAAACCAAATGCCACCGAAACAGTCCATTTTCGCAATTACCTCTTCCTTTTCGTAAAATGTTGGTCCTGAGAAGAACAACGGACCGTTCGGAGAATTATGAATTCTAAGAATCCAATGAAACTTTCTCGGAAGATTCTGAATTTGGTTATGAGATCAATCGTAAATAGCGAATTTGATAGCGCATCGGAGGGAGATGATATAGTGAATTTTAATGAATGGGATCACTAACAGCAACCAAGCTACCACGCCAAACCAAATGCCACCGAAACAGTCCATTTTCGCAATTACCTCTTCCTTTTCGTAAAATGTTGGTCCTGAGAAGAACCGATTTTCTTTTCCCAATTCCCATTCCAATCACTAACTGCATCCAATCGCTTGTGTAAATTTGCAGCATTGCCACACTGCCACCCAATTCGTGCTGCTGTGTCCGCTTCGCTGCATCGGATGTCGAACCGCCTTCTGTGGAATCTCGATCAAAATGGCTCGCGCGCGCCGAACAGCAGCTTTCTTGTATTTAATAAATTAAACCCGTAAGCCCCGCCCCTTTGTGAGCTGATATAGTGTAAATATAATGTGCACTCATAACGATTAATGAAGGGGCGGCGCTAATGGGATTACTTCATTAGATATAAGAAAGCTGCTTTTCCGCGCGCGCGAGCCAGTTCGATCGGGTTTCCACGGACAACGGACCGTTCGGAGAATTATGAATTCTAAGTATCCAATGAAACTTTCTCGAAAGATTCTGAATTTGGTTATGAGATCAATCGTAAATAGCGAATTTGATAGCGCGTCGGAGGGAGATGATGTAGTGAATTTTAATGAATGGGATCACTAACAGCAACCAAGCTACCACGCCAAACCAAATGCCACCGAAACAGTCCATTTTCGCAATTACCTCTTCCTTTTCGTAAAATGTTGGTCCTGAGAAGAACAACGGACCGTTCGGAGAATTATGAATTCTAAGAATCCAATGAAACTTTCTCGGAAGATTCTGAATTTGGTTATGAGATCAATCGTAAATAGCGAATTTGATAGCGCATCGGAGGAGATGATGTAGTGAATTTTAATGAATGGGATCACTAACAGCAACCAAGCTACCACGCCAAACCAAATGCCACCGAAACAGTCCATTTTCGCAATTACCTCTTCCTTTTCGTAAAATGTTGGTCCTGAGAAGAACCGATTTTCTTTTCTCAATTCCCATTCCAATCACTAACTGCATCCAATCGCTTGTGTAAATTTGCAGCATTGCCACACTGCCACCCACTTCGTGCTGCTGTGTCCGCTTCGCTGCATCGGATGTCGAACCGCCTTCTGTGGAATCTCGATCAAAATGGCTCGCGCGCGCCGAACAGCAGCTTTCTTGTATTTAATAAATTAAACCCGTAAGCCCCGCCCCTTTGTGAGCTGATATAGTGTAAATATAATGTGCACTCATAACGATTAATGAAGGGGCGGGGCTAATGGGATTAGTTCATTAGATATAAGAAAGCGGCTTTGTTGCCACGGACCGTTCGGAGAATTATGAATTCTAAGAATCCAATGAAACTTTCTCGAAAGATTCTGAATTTGGTTATGAGATGTTGTTTATCTAAGATGCGTATTGTTGCGAGGAATGACAACAGAAATTCGACTCAAGACAAAGTTTCTTCATATTACCAAACATTATCTCTTGGCATCTGTCTATTCAAGCGACGTTCACTTATGGGTAGTTGCTGTAGGTAGATAGTTTTCACAAATGTGGCGATTTTATTGATTCTATACAAAAGAAAGTTGATCCGACTATCCGAAATAAACTTTCTTCAAAATTCAAAACTCAATCGTAAATAGCGAATTTGATAGCGCATCGGAGGGAGATGATGTAGTGAATTTTAATGGATGGGATCACTAACAGCAACCAAACTACCACGCCAAACCCGATGCCACCGAAACAGTCCATTTTCGCAATTAACTCTTCCTTTTCGTTAAATGTTGGTCCTGAGAAGAACCGATTTTCTTTTCCCAATTCCCATTCCAATCACTAACTGCATCCAATCGCTTGTGTAAATTTGCAGCATTGCCACACTGCCACCCACTTCGTGCTGCTGTGTCCGCTTCGCTGCATCCGATGTCGAACCGCCTTCTGTGGAATCTCGATCAAAATGGCTCGCGCGCTCGAACAGCAGCTTTCTTGTATTTAATAAATTAAACCCGTAAGCCCCGCCCTTTGTGAGCTGATATAGTGTAAATATAATGTGCACTCATAACGATTAATGAATGGGCGGGGCTAATGGGATTATTTCATTATTTACAAGAAAGCTGCTTTCCGCGCGAGCCAGTTCGATCGGGTTTCCTGAACAACGAACTCGTTCGGAGAATTATGAATTCTAAGAATCCAATGAAACTTTCTCGAAAGATTCTGAATTTGGGTATGAGATCAATCGTAAATAGCGAATTTGATAGCGCGTCGGAGGGAGATGATGTCTGTCCAAGCGACGTTCACTAATGGGTAGTTGCTGTAGGTAGATAGTTTTCATGGATTTTATACAAAAGAAAGTTGATCCGAAATAAACTTTCTTCAAAGTTCAAAACTCAATCGTAAATAGCTAATTTGATAGCGCGTCGGAGGGAGATGATGTAGTGAATTTTGATGGATGGGATCACTAACAGCAACCAAACTACCACGCCAAACCCGATGCCACCGAAACAGTCCATTTTCGCAATTAACTCTTTCTTCTAATAAAATGTTGGTCCTGAGAAGAACCAATTTTTTATTCCCAATGTTCCTTTCCAACTAACTGACACCACAATTTATAATAAATTTTGATAATTTGGTGCGGGATCGCCACAGTGCTATTTTTATGGTCAACCTTTTCTTCATATGAAATTCTGGTTCGTTGAGGTTGAATGATCTGCAGCAACACATCGAGCACCACCACCAATGCGATGGATTTTCTTTGAAATTGTTATTAGCGCCTCCATGATGCTGTGTCCGCTCCGCTACAATCGCTTTGATGCGTCTGCTATGCGTGAAATCTTGTTCAAACTGAGGATTAGATCCAAACCCGCAAGTGATTGATTTTTGATGTCTGTGCTAGTGATGCATGTACGTGATTGGTTAGTTTACCCATTTCTAAACTTTTTATCAATTATCGATAATAAATAGTTGAAAATCAGTATTTTCAAATAAATACAAAGAAGCGTTGACTCATCCTTGATCGAATGGTCCAAAAAAATTGAAAATCCATCGAGAAACGGCTTAGATATTAAAGTTTAAAGTCTATCATATTTTCGTGACGGTCCCCGATTTTCGCAATCGTAAAGTGTACCCCAATATAGAAAACACAGACGTAGTCCTACGTCAAAAATGTTATTACGTTTCGAAAATGGATTTTTTAAACCATATGCAAAAAAATCAATGTTTCTGCCAGCACTACCGGACAACCTTTGGTTATCGAAGGGCAAAACCCATCTTCCTTCTTGTCGGATTTTTTTCTTCGTAAAATAATTCCGGATACATAGCTCCCATTAGCTCTGAAGCCCTATAAGATCAATTATTTTGAAAAAACACTCAGTTAAATTATTGGTCTACGTAGTACGGCAGTGCTGGCAGAATAAACGATTTTTTGCATATGGTTTGAACACTCAATGTTCGAAACGTTATAACTTTTTTCGAGGACGTTCCAAGAACGTGCCTTCTTCAGCAAAGTTTTTCGGCATCCTTTGGGTTATACTTTAACGCAATGTGCCACTTGGTTTACGATGAACTGAAACCTCTAGTAGTAGAAATGCAAAAATATACGTTCTCCCATACTATTTTCCATACAAACTTCAAACGCGATGCGGAAAGCGAGGAAGCAACCAATCGGTCCCAAATTCTGCACAGTTGTCCAGGACCCAGAATGGCTTCGAAAAACCATTGATTTGAAAAAAATGACCATGACGCCCCACTCTACTATGTATGATGGCCAATACAGTAGACGTTCGATAACTGCAAAATGTTTACTTTCCAGTCAACAAATGCCGTTCGATAACTGCAACGCATTCTAGACGCCAAACAGTTTTCAATCGACGTCAGATGCAATAAAAGTGCATCTAAATGTGCAGCGCAATGCAGTTGTCATTGAGTTTGACATCAGTTTGAAGTTTAGCGGTCCGATAACTGCAAAACTGTTGCAACTATCGAATTGCAGTTAAATGACTTGCAGTTATCGAACGTCTACTGTGATACTCCATGGGGGGATGCATACAGGATAGTTATGGCTAGGACCAACAGCATATCTCCTGAGAAATCCCCGGAGATGTTAGCCAGGATCGTTGAAGGTTTGTTCCCGAAGCATGACTCATCGGACTGGCCCGCCACACCGTACGAGTCAGTGAACGTGGTACCGCTAGTGACTAACGATGAGCTTATCGCCGTTGCAAGAAAACTTAAGCTAAATAAGGCACCAAGTCCGGATTGTATTCCTAACCTGGTCCTTAAGCACGCGATTCTTGCCGCTCCAGATATGTTCAGGAGCTGCCTCCAACTTTGCCTGGTATCTGTTTGTAGATTTCCGTTTACCCTTGCTCAAAAAAATCCTACACACTTAATTTTATTTGACGAGCTCGGTTAACGAATTACCGATTTCTCAACAGCTGAGCTCCCGGTAGTCCCCTCAGTAAAAAGTTGAACAATTTTCCGAGCTCTCGGTTTGCAGCCTCGATGATGAAATGTCAAAAATTGCCGAGCATTCGGTAAACAAATACTGAATACTTTGTAAATTAATTACGGATCTCGGTTTTGAATATTACCGAATAAAATGTAATTTTGCCTTCCTTTTATTTATTAACAAACGAAGTAAAAGAAAAATGAGAAACATTCTTGGCCATAATATTCGTTTATTTATAAATAACAATTGATAATTATTGACACAGCCTATATGAACGAAAGCAAAAACCTGGTGATAATTATTCCATCAACGTGGTGCGCAGCAAGTAAATCGAATGGTATAAAAAATATGTTCGGATGCTCGGTAGTCTAGGTTGAGATTCGACAGGAACAACCCGGTGCGCAGCGGGTGGATCGATAGAATATGCGTCGTTGGTGATGTGTCGCCTTAGATCGAATAGAGTAATTTCTTCCTCAGACCTTGATACGTCCACGGGCCAAACCGGCCAAACTTCATAGATGCAGCCAACTTCCTGAAAATTGAAGAAGGTTTTTCTTAATTGTTCCGTTGCCTGCTATTGAGTTAGTTTGCTTTTACTTACCGAAATATCAACCAGGAACAATAATTTAACTTGCGCACAATCTACAAGTACGAAACTCAGCAAGAATGCATACTCTAATATGGCGCCACTTCGAGCGTCTTGCTAGTCTGCTGAAAGCTGAGCTCGGTAAAAAAAATACCGTGAGCTCAGCAATAAACAATTTTGTTTACTGAATGATCGGTATTTTTGTTGACCATTGCCAACAGAGTTTGTTGAACAAAGTAGCTCAGTTATATTTTTTACCGATGCCCTGTAAATTGTTTGACATTGCTGAGAAGTCGGTATAATTTAATACAGAAATCAGTAAATTCTTATAAATTAACTGACTTCTCGGTTCAAATTGTAGTTTACCGGGTTAAATCGGTATAAAAAATTACCGAGCCAAAATACTCGATTTAAGTGTGTACATCGGATTTCACTTCAATTTTTCCAAATCGAGAGCGTTATGCTGCGTTTTGACAGGGCAAGCGAATAGAACAACTCAGTTGCATTCAATAGGGTACCCCGAAACGTTGCACGCAAGAGATGACGTTGATCTAATTATCATATAGGGATAGGTAGGGATAATATGCTTAAATTGTTCAGTTGACTTGCAAAGAGTTTCTCTAACAAATTGTCCATTAAACCAAACTGAGCTGGAAACAGCCCATCAGTTTCAAAGTAAGATTAAACAAAAACCAACTCTCCCTGGTTTAACGTAGATTACAAAATCCAACCTCATCTATTGTTTCCGCTCTTCAACTGGTTTGAGAACATAATTTAATTTATGAGATTATCAACCGTCCCTGATTGTAGTTCCAGTTGAAAACCGAAGTGAGCTCTCGCGACAATTGAGTTTATTCCCATTTCTGTGTGTTGCAACTGCGTCGCGACTTGCATGATGTCGCATGGCGGTGGCACAGATGCTCACTAGTCGCGATGCAGTTGCGACATCAAGAAATGGAAGAAAACTAGGAACATTTTTCAAATAGGCGTAACTGTATTTGACCTTGAAGTTTAAAACGACTCCTACCCACTCTATTCAGCATATTTCGTTCAACTGACGTTGCTACCTGATAGATCGCAATCTATTCTTTCTGTTGGGTACATTAGTTGACCAAAATAATTTGAATTAAGAGCACAATCGTCTTTCCAAAAATTAAGGTCAGAATCAATTACGCCCATTTGAAAAAAGTTCCTAGAAAACTCAATTGTCACGATCGCTCACTTTGGTTTTCAACTGAAAGTACAATACGCATTGGCATCACAGAGAACAGACGTTCATCTTATGTCGGGAAGCTGTGTAAAACTTTGTACTGGTCATTTCGAAGTATGTCGGGGAGTTGCACGGTGCTAGTGTGCTAGGAATGTTTGTGAAAATTTGCCGTATTTTTCTTTTTAGCGCTAGTGGTGGCTAGTGTTCAGTCCGAATTGTCCCTATGTATATGGTATCACCTTGTTTACGTAGTGTAATCTAACTCCATCGCTTGGTAAGATTGAGCTTGTATGTCCCGCAGTCTGCGTTGGCGACGCTGAGAAGTTTTACACACGTTTTCAACAAAATGTTTGAGCCTCCATGTCTGTTCTCTGTGTTGGCATTGCTCGTTTCAGTTTTTTTTTTCAAAGGGTGCAATTCAAAACTTATTGCAAAACAATCGTTAAGAATCGAACAGAAACTCTTGTGGGGGTCTGACCGACAGACTTTATCATTTGTAAATCGCGGATGAAACCAAAGAACACCTGTTGCCTGTTGGGCTGCCAAATCTGAAAGAGGACGAGCTCTCGTCGCCGCCTACTATGATGCGCTTGGGCTGTGGTGTCGCGCATGGCATGCTGTGATGCGCGTTATTCGTTTATGACTTTTCTAACGGTTTACTGAAGCAGTTCTAATACCGCATAACTAGCCCACAACTCTTATGTGAATTGGGGCAGTATAAATGTAACTTAAAAAAAATCCTGTCATGAATTGGAATGTTTCTATGGTAGAAAGTATCACCAGAATTTAAAGGATGTCATCAGGACCGAAAGCAAACAAAAAATAATACAGGATGGAATACACAAGATTCTGTTTTTACACTTTTTTTGCTCGTGTTTTTGATCGTGTGACTTCAATTTGCCACCAAAATCATTGCAACATGTTTCAAAAAATCCTAAATAGTTCAAAGGAAAATCACATGGTTAATAATATAGATAGTAGAATCTATAGATAGTGGAATATATAGATGAGCGAAGATAAATCCTCTGTCTCCAAACGAACTGTCAAACGTGTCTCCAAACGAGCATGACGTCACTATTTCAATGGAAACGTTAAGGGCTGTGACGTCATATGCGCGTGTGCACGGGCAAAAAAATCGACTCAGCCATGCTTTCGCTCATCTATAGATTCTACTATCTATAGTAGAATCTATAGATGAGCGAAAGCATGGCTGAGTCGATTTTTTTGCCCGTGCACACGCGCATATGACGTCACAGCCCTTAACGTTTCCATTGAAATAGTGACGTCATGCTCGTTTGGAGACACGTTTGACAGTTCGTTTGGAGACAGAGGATTTATCTTCGCTCATCTATATATTCCACTATCTATAGTTAATAATATGCGTTAAATATTTAGGATGCGTGCAAAATTGAGAAAGTGTAAATCGTGTAAAAACAGAATCCAGTGTAATTTAGTCAAATACTTTGCACTTTGTCAAATATATTTTACATTCGTTTCAATAATAATAAATATTTACAAAACAACTGTGATTGATACATCAGCGGATGCTAGATTTTCTAACAATTCTGTATGAGAACATACCACGATCTGAATAAGAAATGAGCACATACGAAATTGTTAGCCTCTTGTACAAAACATAGATATACTGTAAGAAAACCTCGCAAAATTTTGAGAATACAGCCATTTCGCATATGCCCCGTTCTAATAGCTTTTGTTAGGTTCTTCTAAGAAACGCTGACTATATACTAAATTATTTGGTGTTGTCCATAAAATCTTTAGCTTCGTTGATTTTGGCAGCCAAATACGGTGACCCTCCTTTGTCGGGATGATTTAGGAGCATAATTCGTTTGTGAGCATCTTTAATCTGAAATTTTTCAGTAATATACGTAAACCAATTAATTTTAAGTTGTGCTACACTAGATGTTCGATAACTACAACATGAATTATTATTTTTCAGACGAAATTTACACAATTAAAAGGTTTTACAATTCTTCCTTTTACTTGCATTATGTTAAACTTGTTTATATAAACAGATAGGGGTCGTACACTAATTACGTAAGCACTTATGGGGGGAGGGTCTGCCATTTTCTTACGCTGCATATAAATAAAAAAAATGTATGGGAAAAATCTTACATGGGGGGGGGGGGTGTTGAAAAACCCAGAAAATTTGCTTCCGTAATTAGTGTACGGCCCCATAGGGTAGGACGGAACTACAGGAGCAATTAGCATCCTAAGAAAGATACTCAATATCATCTTAGCAAGCATGCTTTTCTAAATTACAATACGGCAGTTCTTTTTTGTTGCATATCAACTAAAATCTAGACTAAAGACACTATAAGCTTATGGTGTCTTTAATCTAGACTATATTGAGTGTTTTTATTGACATAACGTGTTATATGTGTGGACAATTGACTTACTCTGTTTTACCGTGTACTCCTAAGAATAAATAAAACTTATTACTATTGAATCGTTCGTCAGAATATAACGTGTTTCAATCTTTCTCGACAATGTCCGATCGTTAGGTTATGTGCCCAGCATAAATTCGATTTTGATAAACGTAAAGTTGTTCGGGAAAGTAATTAGCGTTCGGTTTTCAGTTTTCCGCGCGATGGATGACGACGTGAAGTTTTTGCGAATAAAGCCATTCGACGGTACGGGTTTTAATAATTGGTGTTTTCGCATGAAGGCGTACCTACAGCAGCTAGAGGTTCTCCATTGTGTTGAGAAGGCTGGCGAAGAAGAAGATTTCTGGAATACTTCCGAAGGTGCGACGAATGAGGTTAAGGCAGCGGATAAAATCAAACGGGATGCTCGTATGCGTCAAGACAACAAGTGTCGTTCCATCTTGATTCAAGGAATTGCTGACAGTCACCTCGAATATGTCAAGGACAAAGTTAGTCCAAAACAAATTTGGGAAGGACTGCATAACGTGTTTGAGCGAAAGAGTATAACGAATCGATTTCTGTTGAAACGCCAACTTCTTTCCATGAGATTCGATGAGAGTGATCGCTTGCAGGATCATTTCCTGAGATTTGACCAGCTTGTCCGGGAAATTAAAGGTGCTGGTGCAAGAATGGAGGAGGAGGATATCATATGTCATATGATGCTCACAATGCCATCGTCGTATGATGCGGTCACGACAGCCATGGAGGCGGTGTCGGACAATTTGACGATGGATCTTGTACGGAAGAAGTATCTGGATGTAGAAGCAAAGCGAAGGGGTCAAAAGATGGAAACAGAAGCAGAAGATATGGCGTTCGCAGGAAAACTAAGTTGAAGTTTAAGTGTTTTTCATGCGGTGAGGTGGGGCACAGAAAAGCTCAGTGTCCGAAGAATAGTTTTAATGGATCGTATGGTAAACATACGGGAAAGAAGCAGATGCAGAAGGCAAATGCGGTGTCAAAATCGGTGGCGTTTGTTGCGGCGGATTTGTCCGTTGCTGCTTCGAGTATGGCGGTTGGTGCAAAGTGGTTCCTGGATAGCGGAGCATCGGATCATATGTGTAACGAGAAAGTTTATTTGAATGTCTGGAAAAGCTCGATAAACCAGTGACAGTGCAAACCGCAAAAACTGGCGTGAATCTTTTGCTCACAAGAAAGGTCGAGTTACTGCATTATCCGTAGTGGAAGGTAAAGTGATCAATATAAACATGGACGATGTGCTTTACATTCCCGAATTGTCGTTCAATTTGTTGTCATTGCGTCGACTTGAGTCCACGGGTAAGAGAGTTATCTTCTTTGAGGGCTGCATCACGGTCGAAAGTGAAGGAGAAGTCGTTGCAACGGGAAGGCAGCACGGACAGCTTTACAGTATGGATTTCGAGTGCAAACGTAATTATGACTCTAATGCAATGGTTGGCAAAGTCAGTCAAAAATTGGAACTGTGGCACCACCGGTTTGGGCATTTAGGAGAAGATAATCTAAGAAAGCTACTGAAAAGCAACATGGTGGAAGGGATGAATGTTGACAGTGTTAATCAGTGTAATTTGAAAATCCTTTGTGAGTCATGTGTAATTGGCAAACAGACCCGCGGACCGTACCAATGTCGCACAGAAAAACGTACTAGTCGACCATTAGAAATCATCCACAGTGATGTGTGTGGGCCTATCACACCGAGATCATGGGATGGTTTTCGATATTTTATATCCTTCACGGATGACTTTACACATATGGCGGTTGTGTACTTAATGCGGTCGAAAGCCGAGGTACTTGAGCGGCTGAAGGAGTACGAAGCGATGGCTAGTGCGCATTTTGGTACGAAAATCTCTCGATTCAGGTGTGATAATGGGGGAGAATATACTGGTCGTGCAGTGAGAGTTTTTTGCAAGAACAAGGGAATACGTTTGGAGACCACTGCTGCTTACACACCTGAACAAAACGGTGTGAGTGAAAGGCTCAATCGAACAGTGGTTGAAAAAGTGCGTGCGATGTTACTAGCAAGCGGTGTGGGGAAGCAATTCTGGGGAGAAGCGCTGTACACAGCGGTGTATGTACTAAATCGCAGTCCGAGTGTAGCAGTGTCTGGAAACATGACGCCTTACGAGGCATGGTATGGTAAAAAGCCGGACGTTTCCAACCTGCGTGTTTTCGGTAGCGAGTGTTTCGCCCACATACCGAAACAGTTACGGAAGAAACTTGACTCAAAGAGCGAAAAAGTCGTGTTCGTTGGATATGTACCTGGAGGATACAGAGTTTGGAATGGAAGAAGAGTGTTTGTTTCTCGGGACATTGTTTTTAACGAAGTGTTAGTTCCAAACTGTGTGTGTGAGTCCAAGACTGATCTATCGACTGCCCCCGAAAAATGTGTTATTATTGAGCAAAAAGATAAGCCAGAAACTGTTAGTGACAATTGCGGACAAGAGTGTGATTCAGAAGACTATTTTTCTGAGTGTGAAAGTGTGACTGAAAGTGAAGAAGCTGATGATGCAGTCGAAGGCGAAGGCGAATCATCGAGTGCACCTTGCGACACTGTGTCAGCACGAAGAAGTGGAAGAGTAGTAAACCCTCCTGCTTGGCAGAAAGACTATGACATGGATGTGTCGGTATTCGCACTATGTGCCGAAGAATTTGTCGATAACATTCCGGCGGATATCAGTGTGCTGAAGAAGAGAAGTGATTGGCCTTCTTGGGAGGAAGCCATTAAAGAAGAACTTAGATCGCTTGAGAAGAACAAAACATGGACATTAGTTGATCGTCCTGCTGGGAAGAATGATATTGACAATAAATGGGTGTTCAAAATGAAGAAAAACAGTGAAGGTATCGTTGAAGGATACAAAGCAGGGCTGGTTGCTCGCGGTTTCACGCAGAGACCGGGTTTCGATTTCACCGAAACGTACTCGCCGGTTGCAAAAATGTCAACGCTGAGGATCTTGTTAGCATTGGCGAATCACGAAGACTGGAGTATCCATCAAATGGATGTCAAGTGTGCGTTTCTCAACGGTGGCTTGCAAGAGGAGATATTCATGCGACAACCAGCAGGCTTTGAGAAGGGGAAGGATCTGGTTTGCAAGTTAAATAAAGCCATTTACGGCCTGAAGCAGGCGTCCAGGAACTGGAATCAGCGGTTCCACGAATTTATTGTCAATCTTGGATACAAGCGTAGTGAACATGATTTTTGCCTCTACTATCGATCATCGAAAGGAGTCGTGACGTATGTAGTTATTTACGTTGACGACATTATGCTAATGAGCAATTCGGATGAGGCTATCGAGAAAATCAAGAAACAGTTGTCAGCTGAGTTCGAGATGAAGGACCTGAACGAAATAAAGAGTTTCCTTGGATTGAACGTTTGTCGGGATCGGAACAAGCGAATCATGACGATCGACCAACGAGCTTATGTTTCAAGCGTTCTGGAGCGATTTGGGATGGAAAACTGCAAGGCGTCGGCCATTCCCATGGATCCAAATCTTCGACTTGAAAAGGAGAAAAACCCGGAGTTATTCACGGACAAGCCGTACCGTGAGCTGGTTGGCTGTTTGATGTACCTGATGGTCACCTCACGACCGGACATCTGTGCGGCGGTCAACTATTTTGCTGGGTTTCAATGCGGAGCAAGTGAAAAACACTGGGTACATCTCAAGCGAATCCTTAGATACTTGAGGGGTACTAGTGACGTCAAGCTAATGTATGGGTGTGACAAGGCAGCAGAAGTGTTGGAAGCGTTTACAGATGCTGACTGGGGAAACGATCCCAACGATCGGCGATCCGTTTCTGGCTTCGTCATTAAATTACATGGTTCCACGGTTACATGGGCAACGCGAAAGCAGTCGTCGGTGGCACTATCAAGTACGGAAGCTGAATTGATGGCGTTATGTCAGGGAAGCTGTGAGCTGATGTGGATCATCAATCTATTGGCGTCTATTGGTGTGACAGTTCCGAAGCCTGTTACGATTAATGAAGATAATCAGTCGTGCATTTCGGTTACTGTTGAACCCCGAAAGCATAAAAGAATGAAACATATAGAGATGTCGTAAAATCCCGATTAATCGATTAGTTACTAATCGATTACTCTTGATTCTTGTCGATTATTGAATCGATTAATCATTGTATAGTAATCGATTCAAAATTAATCGATTATCACAACGATGAATCGATTAATCGAAATAATCAATTAATTTTCGACATCCTTATGATGTCGTAAAATTCTGATTAATCGATTAGTAACTAATCGATTACTCACGATTCCTCTCGATTATTGAATCGATTAATCGTTGGGTAATAATCGATTCAAAATTAATCGATTATCACAACGATGAATCGATTAATCGAAGTAATCGATTAATTTATGACATCTCTAGAAACATATTGAAATTCAACATTTCTTCGTGCGAGAGCTTATACAACAAGGACGTGTTCGGTTGAAATATCTGCAAACTGATAATCAGGTTGCCGATTTAATGACAAAAGGCCTTGCGCGATTGCGTTATTTTAAACTGCGTGACATGCTAGGAGTAAGTAATTGACGTGGGGTATTGAGTGTTTTTATTGACATAACGTGTTATATGTGTGGACAATTGACTTACTCTGTTTTACCGTGTACTCCTAAGAATAAATAAAACTTATTACTATTGAATCGTTCGTCAGAATATAACGTGTTTCAATCTTTCTCGACAATGTCCGATCGTTAGACTATAGATCGTGAATTTAAAAAAGAACGGTAATCCCGATAAATGGGACTTTCAATCTTATCCGAACTCAAAAATGAGTTCTTACCGTGGAAATTTCCAGAAGGCCAACGATCGCTGGTAGATCATCATGTTAGTTTTGATTTACTAAAGTCTAAGTGTTAGCTGTCAATAATTCCATATAGTTGACGCACGTCGAAATTGTGAATTTAAAACGCAGGAATCTTCTCATTGATTTATGCCAATCGAAAGATAAGACTTGGCTTCGGCTCAATTGGCCAGAGTAAATTAGAAATTCGACTTTGAAGAGACTAAATTGGGGGTGTCCAAAATGTGTACTTTTGGGGGTCCAAAATATGTTGCACTGTCCAAAACGAAGAATATTTCCATTTCAGAAAATGTCGAATTTCAGTGATTTATCAATAACTGAAGCTCATTTCGAATTTCTATTTTATAAATAAGACTTTTATCTTTGAAATGGTGTCATTTCCGCCCATATCGAACCTGTATTGTAATAGTACGAACCTGTAATCGAACCTGTAACCTGTGATAGATATAAGCATATATTGGGATGCACTTCCTCTAGCGGTCCAAAATAGGACAGTTACCCTATTACGCGTTTACTAGGATAATTTAACCGCTACAACATTAACACGTTACGATCAACAAAGATCAGTTAAGGCCCAGGCGGATGAGGGTAGCAAGAAGTCAAGGGTAGGCGCCAATCGCTCCAGGGGCGATGCCCTAGTCATCACGGCGGACGAGGCCAAGTACTCGGACGTCTTGAAGGCGATGAGGAGTGACGTCAAGCTCGGTGAACTCGGCGCCGACGTACGTCGAATAAGACGTACCCGCATGGGCGAGATGATCCTCGAGCTGAAGCGAGGCGTTTCGCAAAAGGGCGCCGCCTACAAGAAGTTGGCGGAGGAAGTCCTAGGCGAGACGGTCAAGGTGAGGGTACTCACGACGGAGGTGAATCTAAGGGTTAAAGACCTGGACGAGATCACCGAAGTCGAAGAGCTCGTCACGGCACTGCGGCGACAATGTGAAGTGGAGAAGCCCACTGCAGCCGTTCGACTACGGAAAGGTCCGGCGACTACGGGACACAAGGTAGCATTGGTTCGGCTATCTGCAGCGGACGCCTCCAAGGTAGTCAAGTTAGGGAGCGTCAAGGTGGGATGGTCGGTGTGCCCTGTGGGTATATACGAGCAACCCAAATTTGCTTCAATTGCCTGGAACCGGGGCACAAGCAATGGGAATGCAAAGGCCCTGACAGAAGCAAGCTCTGCCGACGCTGCGGATTGGAGGGACATAAGGCACAATGCTGCACGAACCCTCCCAATTGGGTCCTAAAGCCCTACCTCGTTTATGGTTGCAAACGATAGTGCATCGGTCAAGAATACTTGAACCGATGTTATAAAAAATCTGGTAAAAGTCTAAATCAGTAAAAATAATATTTTTATGTTTAATACATTTTAAGGCAAATATTGGCCTGTGCAACATTTCAGAACGAATCAACCATCAGCCCAAAACGTCAGGCCCATATATTAACTGTCAAAGGTTGAGTCAAGTGCCCTGCGGTGTTTTGCTAGTGCGTTTGAATCCTTACGTCAAACAAGACCGAAAATGTCGAGGAACCATTTTTCATCTATTTTTTAATTTCAAATTAAACAATGTTCCTTTCAATTTTTGAGTCAAAAGAAAAACTGACGCGTTCAGGATGATTAACTTCATCGTTCCCTGAAATAAAATCGAATATCGGTTCTTCATTTTAGGACCCAATTGCTTGATTTGTTCCAGCAAAGCTGTGAACAGCAAGCACCCTATGGGGGTTCGAAGTGCCCGGCGTTTAAGCGTGCTGCAAAATCACAGTGCAGGTAACGCAGCTGGCTTGCTCGGCCTCGCCCGAGTGTTTGGTGTGCGCAGGTTTAGAGGAAACGGCGGAACACGTGTTGTCAGTGTGCTCACGTTTCGCGCAATGCGTGACCACATGCTTGCCACATGTGGTCTGGACACTACCCCGGACAACCTAGTTCGGAGGATGTGTAAAGATGAAGTTGGCTGGAACGCCGTTTTATCGGCTATCGCCCAAATCGTCTCTTAGCTACATAGAAGGTGGCGCGTGGACTCAAGGATGGCTAGTTCAGGCGCAAATAAGAGGTGGTCCAAGGGATCGGAGTCGGCTTCATGGGTCATACCGGTGGTCATGCTCTGTGGTTGAACTCGATCCTTTCATCGAACAAGTGGCCGCGCGAAGAACAACATGGTATCGTCGCTTTCGCGGCGTCGGTCAACCGGGCGGGTTCCGAGCCCGAGGACGGAAAGGGGTCCTCCTCAAGACTGGGGCAGGCGTAGGCACTGCGACGGCAAGTCTCTATGTGTGTTGGCGAATAGGCCCTATCGCAGAAAGGTCAATTTGGGGTGCACGCGGCATCATCATTCTTGATACCAGTCGTGCAGAGGGAAGCAGGCGCGAAGTCGACCCTTCCCACCTTCCGAGGACACAGGACGTGGTAAGGCCACCTGGAAAGCCGGCAACGCGCTGGCACGATACCATGGTGTTCTTCTAAAAAAGCGAGTTACGATGTGCGGTGTTGCAAGGACACGCAGCTAACCTCGAGGGTGCGTTGTGCAGTGGCCCCCCTTTGAAGCATTACTTTCTGCACTGAAAATAATCTAAACGTTCGATTAAAGAATTCTTACACATAGATGTCAATGTAGGTCCACTGTTTGATTCAAAAGGAATATCTTCCCAGATTAAACTGTTCTACCCTTTGAATTCAAGAGTTAAAACACTTGAGAACTCAATTATCAGTCACTCACCGACATCAAGTGTGATGATTGTTTCATTAAAGTGGAATACACATAGATTCGCCCTACTAGTCAGAAACAGTGACTTCGAAGTGTAAAACACTTTCGATTCAATCGTTTTAGATTTGGTAATAAAGCGAATTCTGTTGTTTTGATGGCAAGGGCATTAAAGTAAAATCCATACAATCGAAAGTGCTTTACACTTTAATAAAGTATGTTCCACTTTGAAAAAAAAAATGCGGGTAGTGGCGGTTAGTAAAAAATTTGAAGAGCGATCCACATTCTCAGTGAAAAAGGTAAGTACAATTGATAAAATGTGATCCATCATAGAAACCTATAAATTATTTTGCATATTTGTCCATATATGATGCTTATGATTATTATTATTTCGACAGGAAAAATCACTATTGTCAGGGTGCAGAGGAACATGGCTGTATATAAGGTACATATGATTCACTTAAAATATTGCTGTTCAAGTGGAAAACTGGAATGGGGGACTATCGATGGTGGACTTTTCTCGCAATCCGTAGTTAAACCCTCGGTTAAACCTAATTTCGCTTATAGTGCGCTAGTCTTATTAGCCCTTTAGAAAAAAAAATAACATCAATAGTCCCCCATTTTCCTGTTTTCATTTTGATTAGCGATTATCATTTAAATAATAACTAAATTAAATTACACATTTCTTTACAGTACGCTGCAAACATTATCCGGAACCGAAGGAATAATCAAAAACAACGGATTGAGAACATAATAAAAATGTGTATCATGGTAAAAATATTAAATAAAAAAATAAAACTATAATTATTCTCCCAAAAACAGGTTTTTATATTATTCTAGAAAATAATAAGAATATTAAAAACATGGGATTTGAACAGCTAAAACATTCGTTTTCAAAGCTTTTACAGTTTTAAACAAAAAGCAATACTTTTCGATTTCAATACCATAGCATTTTAAATACAATGCGAAAAACTGTTGTTATCAAGTATAACAACACTTGTTTCGAAAGTGTTTAGCTGTTGAAACTAATATGTTGCGCGGTGAGTTACTGAAAGTGTTTCACACTCGAGTCTCACATGTTTGACCAGTAGGACAAATCAAAGGGCGAAACACTTTATAGTCGCGTGTGTATTTTTTTGAGTGTGGTTGTACCGAAGGGACTATGGGCTTGGCGGCAATGGAAACGGTTTAGCTGGTCGGGGATGTAGTCCTGCCTCCCTCGTTTGCTGTTGGAGGTGATCCCTAACCTTGCACTTCCTGGACAACCCAGGATGTCTGTTGAGCAGATTCCCTCTCCATTGCTTAGGAAGAAAAAAAACACACACACACATACATACATACACACATACAGACATCACCTCAATTCGTCGAGCTGAGTCGATTGGTATATAACACTATGGGTATCCGAGCCTTCTATCAAAAAATCGTTTTTGGAGTGATCCTATAACCTTTTCGTATACTTAGTATACGCGAAAGGCAAAAAAAAAACAGAATAATCCACTTGCAGTGAGATTTTTCCCCTTCCTTAGTCGTAAGGAAATATTGTCAGACTCCAGTATTTGAAACGAGATAAATGTACAACTCAACTTCCCATGGCGATTGATCGTATAAAGTGACAAATTAATTGCCTACCAAAAGGCGGATTTCATGGGTTGATTTCAATCTAGGATAAAAATCACAAAAGCATGAGGATTACTACTTCTGGCCACGCCCATCTTCACCGTAACTTAGGAGGGGAAGGAAGTGTTGATGTAGTACTTACTTAACGAGAGGCCCCCGACTCAGCGACACCCTCTTAAGTACCACGGAGTTGGATATTGGGGAAGGTATTCGTTGGGTCAGGATTTGCCTGTAGCTAACAATGTGACCGTGGTAGATCTTATATTATGTAGGTATTTCAATTATGTTGTAACTACTTAAGCTAATATTAATAAATATTGCAGCTTAAAGCTGCTTCGCACCCAGATACGGAGTACACATACAATTTTATTCCTTTTGTGGGTAGTCTCATTCCTTGGCAAAAGACCATAATTGATAATCATGAGTATGTACAATTTTAGCATTAATTAAACTGACCCTAGAATCAAGGGTCACGCACTAAAAAGAGTCATTTTCATTTTACTAACATGCACAATGGAGCTACTAATATTTTTTTGTTTTTGACTTATATATGTGGGGTCAGTGTATAGGTATGTGAGAATCAGGCTTCTCGAACTCCTGTTCCTAGAAGCTTGACTATTTTATGGGCGAACCCTTGTTCACGGGGTAAAATCGAAACATTATCTACCTTTAGCTTAGATGCTGACGGACTAACTCCCAGAATAAGCGCCGCTTCCCGTTTGTTCATTTTAGGATCGAATCCGCCCCGATAGTACTTCGAGTTGGCCATCGATTCCGCATCGAATTTGGGAAGACTTTGGAGCGCTTCCTGCATCTTGCTGGCGGCGTTCGGCATCTGCCGCAGTAGAGCCCGTCCGCCGAAACCGAGGGCAGCAAGACCGAGCCCCGCCAAAATTATCGAGCCGGTCTGAAATAATTTAACAATAAGTTTGAATCTATAAAAACAAATCTAAAATTTACCATTTTAAATGAAACCGGAACGATTTGTTACGAAATTACAATCTCTCGGAAAAAAATATAAACAACCGATGTGATCCTACACGGTAATCTGAATATACTCTTTTAGAACTATAAAGTACGCATAATCGTGGAAAAGTGGAACTACGCCTAAAAGAAGTAAATTTCGTTTACTCATTTAAGAGTATACTGCTCATACGTCAAAATCGGCATACTTTTTACTCCTTTTTTACAAGTAAAAAGTGTGTATTTTTAGAACAGAAGTAAAATGTGTACTTTTTACCCCTGCAATTTTATGCATGGATTTGCTTTTGAAAGTCGGTAAGGTTGCTCAACTTAGTTTATTTTGATAATTAAAACATATGACAGTCAATCTAAAATCATTTTTATTTTAATTAATAATAATAATACATTATTTTACGTATACACCTTTGATTCCCGTACCCCTGGGGTATTCTGCCATGGGACCATCCAAATTTCCTCTTTAGTTAAATTTTCAGCATTCAACACAGACCTTACTCAGCCATCTTGAAGGCAGCGGCAGCTTCCAGTACTGGTTGCAGTGGTCACAGAGCAGCGCACGTCGTATAACAGCTTGGCGCGAAGAACGCGGCGGAAGCGTTTAGCAACGGCTTCTGATTCTGCTGCTGACCCGGGCTTGTTGATTCTTGCGATTCCTAATCCAAAAGGACAACAATGATCATTTTATATTATTTTAAGAATCTTTGAAAGAATACTAACATTACATACCTTCCATATAGGCCAAACTGTCCGTATATCAAAAACAAGCGAATTCAACATTTTTTTTTTCACAACAACTGACTGATTGCAACTATGAAGTTACGTGCATGAAAATTTTCTTTTCTTGTAATGTACTTCTTTTTACGCATTTCTCAATTTAATGCGCATACCACGAAAATCGTAAAAAATACTCTCCCTCCGATAACTAAAAGTACGCATAATTTGACGTATAGGCAATATTCTCCAAAGTGAATAAAAAGTACTCCTAAAATGAGTATTCCTGTATAACCGTGTATATATGACAAATGACTGACATTAGGAAATGCAGTACCAGAATTATGTGCTAAAACTTTGATATTCTGTCAAAAACTTGCGTTGTACTAAATTTCAGTTCAGCGGATGCCACAGTCTCCGAGCTGTCAAACGTCGAGTGTTTCCGTTCTTTTTGATCGTGAAGTGTAATCATGGCGGTCGGCAAAAATAAGGGTACCTCCAAAGGAGGCAAAAAAGGATCGAAAAAGAAGGTTGTGGATCCGTTTACCCGCAAGGATTGGTACGATGTGAAAGCCCCGAACATGTTCGCGACCCGGCAGGTCGGTAAGACCCTGGTAAATCGTACCCAGGGCACAAGGATTGCCTCCGACGGTCTCAAGGGCCGCGTGTTTGAGGTTTCTTTAGCCGATCTGCAAAACGAGAACGACGCTGAGAGATCTTTCCGTAAGTTTAAACTTATTGCTGAAGATGTCCACGGACGCAACGTGCTGTGCAACTTCCACGGAATGGATTTGACCACCGATAAACTTAGGTAAGTGAACGAGTATGATATTGTTTTGTTGATGTCCTGTTTAACCTCGAATACCGCCTCTTGTAAACAAAAGGTCGATCATATAAAAGTTTAAATTTTTCTTTTATTCCAGGTCCATGGTCAAGAAATGGCAAACCCTGATCGAGTGCTCGGTCGATGTCAAGACTACCGACGGCTACCTGCTGCGTGTGTTTTGCATCGGTTTCACCATCAAGGATTCCGTTTCCCAGCGTAAGACCTGCTATGCTCAGCACTCGCAGATCAAGGAAATCCGCAAGAAGATGACCAGCATTATCACCCACGATGTGACCAGCTCGGATCTGAAGGAGGTCGTAAACAAGCTGCTGCCTGATTCGATCGCCAAGGATATCGAGAAGGCATGCCAGGGAATCTATCCGCTGCACGATGTCTACATTCGTAAGGTAAGTTTGGGAGCATGTGTTGAAAAATGGGAAAGTTCGTAGTGGTGAAAAGATGGCCGAAGCCTGTTGGGAATTGTGATCTGGTATGGTATGGACAGGATTGCATAGTTGCAACAGAAAAAATGTTCCCGGGATTATGGTAGTGAAATTCTGAGAATGAAATTATCCCTAAAGGAAAAGTGTATCTTTCAATTGTTATCATAAACGTTAAGGCAGAAAGATGAATGAATATTTGTGGGTGAAAAAACCGAATTGTTCTGCGTGTTTGTGGCATGAATTACCATTATGAGAGTATGTATATTAGAGTGGGGCGTCATGGTCATTTTTTCAAATCAATGGTTTTTCGAAGCAATTCTGGGTCCTGAACAACTGTGCAGAATTTGGGACCGATTGGTTGCTTCCTCGCTTTCCGCATCGCGTTTGAAGTTTGTATGGAAATTAGTATGGGAGAACGAATATTTTTGCATTTCTACTACTATAGGTTTCAGTTCATCGTAAACCAAGTGGCACATTACTCTAAAGTATAATCCAAAGGATGCCGAAAAACTTTGCTGAAGAAGGCACGTTGCTGGAACGTCCACGAAAAAAGTTATAACGCTTCGAAGATTGAGTGTTCAAACCATATGCAAAAAATCATTTGTTCTGCCAGCACTGCCGAACTACGTGGAGCAATAATTTAACTGAGTGTTATTTCAAAATTATTGATTTTATAGGACTTTGGAGCTAATGGGAGATATTCGGAATGATTTCACAAAGTAAAAAATCCGACTAGAAGAAAAATGAGTTTTGCCCGGTAGTGCTGGCAGAAAAATTGATTTCTTGCATATGGTTTAAACAATCAATTTTCGAAACGTAATAACATTTTTTGTAGACCTTCTAGCTGCGTACCTTCTTCGGCAAAGTCTTTCAGCATCTTCCAGGCTATATGCTAACGTATTGAGTCGCGTGATTGATGATAAATTGAAGCCGCTAAGAGCAAAAATGTTAAAAAGTACGTTTGCCCATACTAATCTCCATGTAAATTTAAAACGCGATGCGGCATGCGAGGCCGCAATCAATCGAGCCCATTTTTTGCACAGTTGATTGGGGTCCCAAAACGATTCAGAAAAACCTTGATCTCACTTGATCGGACGAAGTTTGCGTTTTTCCATACAACTGTGCCCCACTCTAATGTATATCGCTCAATAATTAAAAGGTGAACAAGCCAAGAGCTGAAACCCTGTACTTTTGCTGAAACCCATATTGCCTAGATCGGAATGCATTTCTGAATGAAAGCTTTCTCGACGTTTTGTTACGCACCTGTACCATTCATTCTAATGTAAATTTTCCTAAAAAATATCTCCCACTCTTCCAGGTTAAGGTACTGAAGAAGCCGCGCTTCGATCTGGCCAATCTGCTGGAACTACACGGTGACGGTGGTGGCAAGGGAGCCGAAGTGTCGACCGGAGCTGCCGAAGGTGGTGTGACCATCGACCGCCCAGAAGGCTACGAACCACCAGTACAGGAGTCGGTTTAAGTCCCCAGCTGTTAAGAGCGTCTTAGATTTAAATCAGTAATATTTCCATGGGGCGAGAAGGTGAACTGTCGTGCTGAACAGGAGAGCGGGAGGAAATACAACCGAAACTGTTGTACAAAACTTGTTTGTTTCGCTTTTTTTACGTGTGTTAATTCGGTCACATGTCCTGACTCTTGTCTTTTTTTTGTTTTCTTCATGATGCAGTTCAGGTCAGTATGGTCAATTGTGCAATCAAATATTAAACAAATTTATATTCCAGATAAATAACACATGTTGCGAGGAAGGCTGCTGCCGTGAAGAAGGTAAGAAATACATTTTTTACCATTTTTACAATTATGTTCTGTTATTTTATGATGATTCGATCATTCATTAGTTATTTCTCGTCTCTGAATTATCTACGATAATTATGAACGAGTCGCATGATTCAGACTGACAGTCATACTGCATTTATGTAGAAGATTCAATAGATTTACAACACCATTAACCAATTACATTTTCGTCTTTTACAGGATACAACATACGCATCTGGGGAGTTGCAAATTGATTACAACAGGTAAAGCTATTATTACTCACCATTGTATTAATTTAAAGTATTCTGTGATGATTACCAACTCAGCTCGCTTTGATAGAAACATGAAGAAAACTTGTTCCTATAATTCCTACGCATTAAATTATATACTGAAGCAGTAATCTTCAATCAATAATAACATTGCGTAGTGTGAATTATTAAAAAGAATTTGTATTTTCAGAAACCCTGGATACCGCTCTACAATAATGACACATTGTGGATAAACGAGTCATACGTTTCAGTTCAGACCGGTAAGCATTTGTTTACTATTTTACTGTTTTGCACTAATGCTCTGTCTCATTTGGAGAATTAAACTTAACCCTTAAATGCGCAATGTTGTTTTAAAACAACAAACCGAAAATAAGTTTAATGTTAATAATTTTAATGGTAGTTTACGCTAAAAATACTTTCGACGATTTCTAAAAAAATCGCCTTGCGCCTTTAAGGGTTAAAGGGGAACACAAATTGGCAACACCACTACATAAAGCCGTATTTTTTTTAATGAGTGGTTGTGTTAGTTCTTGGTGTTGCACTACCACAATCACAATTTCCCGAAGGACGGAAAGATACAGACGATACACTGCCGGTGGTAACTCATTCAGAAAGCTCTTTTCATTGTCCAATTTTTCTTGAGCCTTAAAATTAAAAGTGACAGCTCAAAAATTTAAAAATTACCCGGCAATAAGAATGGCTGGTGCTACACAGCAATACCAATAAGACATCGATCAAAAATGATTCGATATCTGTCAAAAATAATTTAGGTCTGCGTCACTTCTAAGTTTAAGTTTAATGCCCCAGGCTGAACGGACTTCGTAAAAGTTGTACATCGCGAGTGCCTTCGTACCTAGGCATAACACCGTTTGGCATAAGTCCATTTAGCATAATCCCATTTGGCATAACGAGTTGAATAGCCAGGGGCCATTTGGCATAACAACCGTTTGGTATAATAAAGACATATAGTGATTTTAGGGCCATTTGTCATACAAATTAAAAAAATTGTAATAACTTGGCAGAAGCTCGCTTTACAAGAGTAATCTGTCTTATTGCTTTATTCTGAGCATATGCGTGTTTTAAGGAGTAATTTACGTTTCGTCTAATTCCGGGTAAATGTACTAATTACCCTTATTCCAGAAAATGGGATTTTTAAAGATTTTTGCGTAGAAAATAAATCATATACGCTTCGACTTTTTCCTGGTGAATGCGTTCTTTTGAAGAATGGGTCCAACGAAATGCCTAAAGGGATTCTTGAAGAAATTTTAAAAGAATATCTAACGATATCCCCAAAGTATTAGATTTTCTCAAGACATTTTCGAAGAAGCCCCTAAAAAATCCTGGGGGAAGGTTTGAAAGATTAAATGAAAGAAATTCGGAAGCAATTCTTAGAATAATCTCTATAAAGGGATATCTGAATTCATTTCCGGAGGATTTTCCGAAGGAATCCCTAAGGGAATTTTCGAAGGAAATCCTAAAGGAATTTTTCATTGAATGGTTGATCCAATTTCTGGATAAGCTGCATTAGATACCTATATTAGTGCAATCCACCAAAAATGTGTTAAATTAATCAATTTGGATAAAATGCACGGTATTAACCCTTTCCCGCCCACGACTTTGTTCGTAGATTTCAATAGGAAGGAAAAAAGTTATTTGGCACAGCTAAAATTGATTCTATGATACTGCCCCGAATGTCACTAACCCGAACGCCAGTACCCCGAAAGGCTATTGCCCCGAATAACCCGTTACCCCGAATGGTCACTACCCCGAATGACCATTGAATTGCCAAAAAAACATGTACCACTCACTTTCTCGCTCACTTTATTACTTTACTAGAATGCGTTTCAATAACGAAGTTGAAAATAGAAACTAATCAGTCAAAAATAACATATTCAAAATAATTGAAGTATGAGTCATTTACTGACCCGTCTAATTCTGGGCTACCGCGCTGTTTAAAAGAAGGAAACATTTACTTTTTCGCCTCATCCCGGCCAAATGCATGCTTTAAAAGAAGTTATTTACTCTTCCATCTTATTCCGGGCAAATGCGTGCTTTAAAAGAAGGTGACATTAACTCTTTCGAATTATTCCGGGCAAGTGCGTGTTTTAAAAGAAGGTGTCCTTTACTCCCCACTTTATTCCGGGCAGATACGTGCTTTTAAAGAAGGAAGCATTATTCTGGAGAAGCAGATCCTTTAAAAGAAGGTGTCATTTACTCTGTCGCATCATTTCGGGCAAATGCGTGCTTTAAAAGGAGGAGGCGTTCACTGTTTCGCACATAGCCCCGCACATAGGATTCGTTTGGGTTGCGTTTGACAGTGTGCCAAACGCAACGTAAACGTAGCCTATGTGCGGATCTCTTTATTCTAGACAAGCACGTGTTTTACTCTCCCATCTTATTCCGGACAGATGCGTGCTGTGAAAGAAGGAGAAATTCATTCTTTTGCATTATTCCAGGCAAGCGCGTGCTTTCAAAGAAGGTGTCATTCATTCTCCCTCCTTTTTCCGGGCAGATGCGTGCTTTAAAAGAAGGATGCTTTCACCCCTTCGCATTATTCTGGACAAGCACACTTTACAAGAAGGTGACATTTCCGGGCAAGTGCATAATATGAAAAAAAAATACTCTCTCGCCTTGTCCCGGATAAGTGCGTAAGTGCGTGTATTAAGCACATTAACATTATTTGTTGCTGAAGATATGTATATCCGTTCCATAGGCAGGACATGTATTAAAGAAAAAGAAATAATTGCTTATACTGAAAGTCACATCACATTTTCACAAATTTCTCGTGAAGGTCGTGAAGCCAAATTTGCTTTCATTATCTCCGCTGGTCTCTATATGAACACCGTCTCTGGCATTTGCTCTTTCGCATTATCCCGAGCGCTCCAGGCTCAAATATTAGGGTGATTGTTAGCATATGCAAACGTAATAATTAAAATTATTGCGTAATATATTTATATGATTTTCGGGGTAATGGCCTTTCTGGGTAGTGGGGTATTCGGGGTAAAGGGTTCATATCCTTTGGCACAAATTTAGCTCCGTTTGCTCGGTACCACTGCAATACGTTACGAGCGTAGTTGCAAGACGCCAGATTAGGCCAAAACAGTGTTGATACTTTGTGTTTTCTTATGAATGGCAAAAGACGCTTCTTGAGACACTATTCGGTGTAAATCGTACTGTTGAATGTTCCGGAAGTAATGAAGGGAGCGCTTACTTCACCACATCCGCAAATCGCCTGATTTCTTAGCAAATTTTAATAACTTCTTTGTTCGGACATCCTTCGGAATATCGAACTTAAACTTGGCAACGAAATATTCATGCCCAGGAATCTGACGGAAGTCAGCCTTGACGTAGGTTTCATCATCCATCACGATGCAACAGGATTTGGTGCACAACTTCGTGTAATACTAAAGACACACTGGTTGTACAAATACCATGGTACAAGAATCTTGAAATGAGTTCCGTGCCGATTATTGTCTTTATCAAAGATAGGCTTGGAATAATTTTCTTGTCCTCTTTTACCATGGTACAAGTACCACAGGTGTGTCCTTAGTATAAAGTTTCCGGGCGCGGGTTTTTGCAGCGGTGCTATGCTTTTCATTTCGGTTTGGGGCTTTTTGCACCTTGTAAACATGTAACCCAGCACGTTTCATGGGTTTGGGCACGAAACCAACCGACATCTTGGACTTGTTAGCAACATTTCGTTTGGAAACTTATTGAGCTGTTCTACCACTCCTGGTCATTTTACTGTCCATTGGACCGCTTCTACGACCACTCCCTTCCTTCCTTTGAAAACTCAGATGCTCCTTAAAGGTTTTTATTACACGAGATACAGTTGAATTTGCAATCCTGAGTGTTTTGCTATCGATTGCAAATCGGGTGCAAAAATTTTTTTCTTGTTCCGACGATATGATTGGAACCACTGTATGAATAACTATGAAATTCTGCAGATGTAAACAATACACTATGAATAAGATTTGGTCAAATTTTCTAACCCATGCAGTTCAAAAGTTATAGGAGATTTTCGGTGTGCCATTTTTATCGAATACACCCTTTAGTGGTCATTCGGGGTAGTGGAATATTCGGGGTAGTGACCTTTCGGGGTAGTGACATTCGGGGCAGTGACATTCGGGTTAGTGTCATAGAACCGCTAAAATTAGTGGAAAACGAAAAAAAAAGTTTTTAATTGTTAATGAATAGTTGATTGATTGTTTTCAACAGTTTATCTATTTGTACTCAAAATTCATTATATTTGCAGTCTAATAGAACTTAAAAGATGTCCCAATCCCAAATATGTATGTATTGCTTTTTATTGCTGAAACAATTTGATGTAGTTTAGGCGGTGCAAAATTTGATGGTGCTCCTCCTAGACACCATGGGCGGGAGAGGGTTTGCGTGGAATTAGAAGAGGTCACGGTATAAACTTACTTCAGTTGATTGTTTTGCTGAAAAAATCTATATATGGAACGTTTGTAAATTAATGTAAAGCACCAGGAAAAATCAGGATATTTTATTTTTACAGATGGATTCGCTAATTGGGCCAAAATCTAACCTTTGCTAGTTAGAGTGGGACCGTGCTTCAATTAGCAAAGCTGAACTTCATCGTTGGCGTAATTATCTGCTTGCGTGAAGTAAATTGATTGTTGAACACGCTACACGGGGGAAAATCGACATCTGAGAATACTTCAATACCAAATTTTCAATACGACCTATCTTCTTTTGTAAACAAAGTTTCAAAAGTCTTTTTTTTTTGTCTTTATTATCGAGACTTTCAGCCCAAGGCTGCCTCGTCTCGTGGATGTTTCAAAAGTCGATTTGACGTATCTGATAGCACTCCCATGAAAACCAACACCGTCAGCTGCAGGTAGCAGAAGCTTTAAGCTACATATCGTCAAATCGACGTTTGAATCTTTGTTTACAAAAGTAGATAAGTCGTTTTGCAAATTTGGTATTTTTATTCGGTGGTGTTTTTGTTGCTGCGGTTCGATACTACAGTATTGACACGATTTTGTCACTCTCCGATTTTGTCCACCCCAGATTTTATCATGTTTTCGACCCGATCTTTTCACGTCCCGATTTTGTCACTCAAAAAAAAAAAATTGAAAATTTTAGTCGTTCTTTTTATTTTTGTAAATAATTCCGCAAACAACAATGATTTTCATGAAATAACTTTCACCGACTATAATAGTTTAATCACTTCTGAGTACCTGTCAAGAATTTTGTAAGCCTTTCCGACATGAAATTATAAGTTCCGTTAACGTATTTTGCCTTCCCAAGGCTGATTCATATTTGTGGAACAAATTTTAAAAATTAAAATTTTTTTTTTTCGATTTTCTCACATTTCCTATTTTATCACCCAAAAATTCACCATGGGGATGATAAAATCGGGGTATGACTGTATTCTGTACTATACATGTTGCAAAAATATTTGGACATTTACTTAATTTATTTATTTTATTTTACTTACTTATATAAAATATATTACTATTTATATTTTCGCAACATCTTTTGCCTGCTGGGATATTGATGATGAAAAAAAAATCCATACTATTTGACAGTTCTGTATCCGCCATGTTTCGGACTAGGGACTAGAACAAAGGGAACCGAAGTGACAATCTTTATCTTGTAACTAAAATATCTTTTTGTAGAATGAAGAGCGCGATAATAGCCGTTCCAATAATTGAGGTCAGAACAGAATCAAATACGCCCATTTTAAAAAAGTTCATGGATATAATCTTTTACGATGATGATTACCAACTCAGCTCGCTTTGATAGAAACATGAAGAAAACTTGTTCCTAATTCCTACGCATTAAATTACATACTGAAACTTTGGAGATCAGCTTTATTTCAAATACAATGTTGTGGTTCACATTATTAATATTTCACATTCTTTTGTGTTACAGACTACCTGCAATACAAGCTGAGAAATATTGCGAAGCTCAATGAAATGGTAAGCATTATTGACACCTTACTAGTTAATAGATAGAATTCTCTTTTTTTATCGCAGATCATGCTCTACTTTTAACTACTACTCCTATAAATTACCATTGTTGATTAAGGCCCAAAAGGTGGTTCAAGCATAATTAATTATCGAGTACTCGTTTTGCTCCGTCCTTGCCTATTGTTTATAACACTGCCCCTATTCGCATAAGCGTCCCATGTCCCATGTTTTCTTCAACTTCAGTAATATGCCGTTGAATGTTTCAAACTCGTTTTACATGGAGAAATACAAAAAATTCTAATAATTTGATAAAACCTAAAATCTTTCTGTAAATTTGGCATAACATTCTTTATCTGTATACATTGCTATGGAACTATTAAGTGGACCATAATTATATTTCTTTTTTTGCGCAAAAGTGGAAAATGGCTGTTATGCGAATAAATAGCTAGATGGGACAACACAAGTGGGTTTTGTTTTCAAATTTCTTGAACGAAGCCTATTATTTTATCAGTTTCTCTTAAAGATGAGGTCATTTTAAGCTTATTTCAGGAAAAAAAAAATCAAAATCGCAAAATATCGATATGGGACTCTTATGCTAATCGCGGCAGTATAGGAGTTTATACTTTTGTGGAGCCAAACCGTATTTTGTGTTGGAAAAGAGAATTCTGATTTTAAATTCTTCAATGATGATTACCAACTCAGCTCGCTTTGATAGAAACATGAAGAAAACTTGTTCCTAATTCCTACGCATTAAATATTCACTGATTTTGTTGTACAGTGATACCATTATGTTATTCTGCTAAACAATTTTATTACAACACATATTTTCTATTCATTTTCAGAATAACTAAATGATTTTGAGTCGTGACAACAAATATCTTAAGGTAAGAAATGTCCTTCTTCCAACGGAGACATAAATCAACTTTGTAATCAATGATGATACCGATGACGAGACTGAAACGAATTCTCACGACATTCTTTGTTTCTGTGTTTTACGGAATCAGGTTGTTTCGAATTCTTTCAAGATTATTTTGGCGGCTGACTCAATTGGTTTAACAAAGCTTTATCACGTTCAATTTACTGAACAAAAATTAATGAGTCTTATGGTTTTGTATTTCAGATAACTTATTGACTGTGTTCTTCAAACTCGATCTGATGATGGTGTTTGTGAAACAAAAGGAAAAGGTAAGGGCATCATACCTAATCATTTAATTCCTAACATATTTTCCATGATGATTACCAACTCAGCTCGCTTTGATAGAAACATGAAGAAAACTTGTTCCTAATTCCTACGCATTAATTATCTACTGACGTCTATGATACCGTTTATAATGCAAAGTTGCTCTAATATAGAAGTTATAATTAGGTTTTTCATCTGTTTCATTTCAGAATGATTTGCGGAACAAAGTTCTGTCTAAAATTAAAAGGTAATTATCCTGTAAAACTATATTGAATGGTTTGAACGCTATCCTCCTTAAACCGAATCTAAAGGTAATACGTATGAGGAAAAAATAATCAGCATACGTATGCATTAGAATTCACATTTACTTACCCTTCTAATGCATGATCAACTTGGGAGGCAATGGTGGCGAATTCATTCGATGCGACGAAACCTTAAAAGTAGGGCAAATTCCAATGATGAAACCGATGACGAGACTGAAACAATATCATACGACAGCCAATGTTTCTGTGTTCTACGGAGGCAGGCTGTTACGATTTCGTTCAAGATTATACTGGCGGCTGATTCGAATTTGCCTTACTTTTTAAATGTTTTTCATTTGCTGTTAAACATTGATAAATAATATTTAAATTGATTTCAGAAACATGGATTCACTTCACGATTTTGCTGGTTTGTTTCTGAGATATATTTACCCAGAAGTTCATTCATACCTAGGATCTTTGGTAAGCATATTAAATAACCTTCTTAGTTTAAAATTAGTCCATCTATGATGATTACCAACTCAGCTCGCTTTGATAGAAACATGAAGAAAACTTGTTCCTAATTCCTACGCATTACTTAGATACTGACGACACCGTCTCCAGTGTGCAAAGTAACACAGAGATTAAATTTGTTCTAATTCTATTTCGTTTTCCACATTTGCAGGTTGTTTCCATATGTATGCCTTCATTCAGGTAGACTGCCGTGAATCGCATATTTGTCCCATATGCATAGGAAACCCAGCAAAGATGGGACAGATATGCGATTCACGGCAGTAGACAAAAAGGTAAATACATACATAGTCAATAAAACCTTAGATTTTCTTCCATTTATTATTTTTATTGAAACGGAACTGCTGGTATTCGCATGTCAGCTGTTCTGGGTTTTCGTCATATCAAAACAGCTAATTATTAGAAAGAATATAATTTATATTGACGACCTCTGAATCGTTTTTCGGTAATCCATTCGGGGAACATGAGCAGTCAAAAGTATAAAAAGATAACAAATGAAGTATTTGCTTATTTTTATTAATTTACTTAAAGTTCTGCATGGAATAATTGATATCATGACAATTCGGGACTGATTCGCGATTTGGGTGTAACTTATTTTGTAACAAACATTGGAAGGCTAATTCCTGCTTATTAAAGTATTTCCTGAGAAAACGATAACAAAATGTTTGTTTACTAAATAAGTTACGTCCAAATCGCAGATCAGTCCCGAATTATTAGGTACAGGACTGAAATGAAAGTATCAGCAGCAAACTTCTTATAATTTATTACATTTTCGGTTAAACAAATTTGTATTTACAAAAGAAAATCTAAGGAAAGTATAACCAAATATTGGGCAAATTCTAATGATGATACCGATGACGAGACTGAAATAGAACCATACGACATTCTTTGCTTTTGTGTTTTACGGAAGCAAAATGTTACGGTTTTGTTTGAGATTATTCTGGCGGCTGATTCGAATTTGTCTAACTCTTTGGATGTTATCCAAAATTGCTGTTAGAATTGATAAATAATTTTTATTTTGTTTTCAGAAATATGGATTCACTTCACGATTCACGGTAACACAACGCTAACAATCTTTCTACATTTCTCAGCATTGGTAAGCATCAACAACCTTACCTTCTTAGTTAAGAATTAGTCTATCTATGATGATTACCAACTCAGCTCGCTTTGATAGAAACATGAAGAAAACTTGTTCCTAATTCCTACGCATTACTTAGATACTGACGACATCATCTCCAATGTGCAAAGTAACACAGAGCTGTTAGCTGTTCTAATTTTATTTTATTTTCTACATTTGCAGATTGTTGCCATATGTATGTCTACATTCAGCTAGACAGAAAGGTAAATATAAACGTAGTCAATAAAACTATTTTCTTAGATTTCCTTTCATTTATTATTTTTATTGATACGGAACTGCCGAAATTCGCATGTCAGTTTCTTCTGGATTTTCGTTATATTTGAGTAAACTTCATGAATTGTGTTCGAGAGAGATGCGAAAAGTAACAAACCATCTAATTATTAGCAAGAATAGATAATGTTTCTATTAACCTGAAATAATAAAATTAGGCTACACTAAATCGAAGGGGGTGCAGTCAGAATGTTCCGGTATGTTTACTGCCGTGTCAAGCATATCTGTCCCATGTCGAAAAATATGCAACTGAGAAAAATGCGATTGAAGTTGGAAACATATTTTTCAGTTTTTAGTTGAATTGCCCCATGAAATTTTGATTAATAAACGTATATCGATGAAAATAGTGTATTTCTAATGGCTTAGTATGTTTCAAAGGATAAACACTATTTTTTTAGTGGAATTTATTCAGTGGGACATTTATGCTGCGAAATTGAAGACAAAATTGATAATTCCAAGCATATTTGTCCCAGTGCTAGAGTATCATCAGATTACTTTGCGCTTAGCAAAAGTTTAGTTGGGTCTGGATAATAACCTGTTTCAAATTGGATGCATTTAGTCTTTTCAAAGCGTATTGTAGTAAGGAGCCGTACACTAATAACGTAAGCTTTTGGGGGAGGGGGCTCTTACGCTCCATAGAAAAAAATGTGTATAAAAAACTGACATGGGGACGAGTGTGTCTGAAAACCCCCAGAGATATTATACCTTACATAAGTATAAGGACAGTGAGAATTGGTTCTCATTCATAATTTGATCCTGAAATAAGTTCAGGTGAATTATGTTTCAGCGCAGATGGGTTTTTGGAAGAAGCATCAAAATCAGGTTCCGTAGTAACTCAATACCGCAATACTGCGAAGGTGTTTGATGATTCCTATGAAATTTATTTCAGATTAGCATCTGATGTGTCGAGTGGAAACTTCCACCTGTGTGGAGTGCGTGTATGTACACTTGTAAACACACGTTAAGGACCATTTTTTTTTTCGTAATAAGTTGCACTCGATGGAAAATTCGGCCCCATTGTTTGCTATTGAAAATCGATTAGTCACTTCGTTCCAAAGCTATTGCAAAAATCTTTTATATATGTAAATGAATTGGGCCTACCTTATTGCCATGCCCTTAGAAGCACGACTACAAAGCGATGATGCTTTGGTGGGTTGGTTGGACTCACGGTCAAAGGAATTTTCGGGTGCAATTAGGCATACAAGTATTATCGTGTTAGCTTCATCATATACGAATGCAAAAATGGTAATGCCAATAAGGAAAGAAGAAAAAGTGTAAATAAATACATAGAATGCGAATAAAAATAATCTCTCATTTTTATTCTCACTTAAGTTTCAATCATATATTACTTTTAAATTTTCATAATGCACAAGAAAGGCATCAACGATGTTAGGTGGATTAACCTTTTTACCCATTGAAACTATACCACAACCCATAGTATTTCTCTGAATGATTTGATAATGAAAATTGGCCTCCTCGAAGTAACTTAAAACATGTTGTATGGAACCTGTTTCAATGGGACAGTTATGCTTGGAAATTCTACTATGGGACAAAATGACCCGATATTTTTTCGCCAAGTTTTCGAACAAACTATATGCATTTATTTGTTCACAATAAAATATACATTAATTTAGAACGTTTGGAACATAAAACTCAAAAATGATTAAAATCGACATGGGGCAGATATGCTTGGGACGGCAGTTTAGGGATGTGAAAAAATAGTAATTGACTGAAAGTATTAACATTTTCGGTTTAACACATTTGTAGTTAGAAAAGGAAATCTATAGAAAATATAATAATCAAATTTTGGGCGAATTCTAATGATGATACCGATGACGAGACTGATACAAAACCAATCGACATTCTTTGCTTTTGTGTTTTACGGAGGCGAAATGTTACGGTTTTGTTTGAGATTATTCTGGCGGCTGATTCGAATTTGCCTAACCCTTTGGATGTTATTCAAAATGGCTGTTAAAATAATTAATAAATAATTTTTATTTTGCTTTCAGAAATAAGGATTTGCTTCACAATTCACGGCAACATAACGCTAACAAAATTTCTCCATTTCTCAGCATTGGTAAGCATATTTAACAACCTTACCTTCTTAGTTAAGAATCAGTCTATCTATGATGATTACCAACTCAGCTCGCTTTGATAGAAACATGAAGAAAACTTGTTCCTAATTCCTACGCATTACTTAGATACTGACGACAGTATCTCCAATATATAAAGTAATACAGAGCTTACAATTGTTTTAATTCTATTTTATTTTCTACATTTACAGATTGTTTCCATTCAACAAGACAAAAGAGGAAATAGATGGACACATGCTGAAATATATTTCCTGGGTTATTGTGATGGTGCCTTCAAATAGTTTCCCCAAGATTTTATGTTCATCATCTCGATATTTCTATGACTCGATGGTCCGTTCAATATCGACTAAACAACTGACTGCGTTGACTTTATAAGTGAGTATCTTTAACCTCATACTTATCACGTTTCATTGAATTATAGACTTTGTGATGATTTCCAACTCAGCTCGCTTTGATAGAAACATGAAGAAAACTTGTTCCTAATTCCTACGCATTAACTTTCCGACTGATTTTTTATTTTTCTCATTTTTATCCATATTATATATAAGACATCATTTTTCTAATTCATATTTTACATTCATGTTCCATTACAGCTGTGCTATGCAACGGAGCAAAAATGAATTCTGCAATCAGCCAGTAAGACGGAAACAGAGGTATGATCGAATGTCGTTTGACATTCTACAAAATCAAAGGGAAAATTATGCTTGTTTGTTATTTGAATGTTCTATCCATCGTAAACGAATGCTCTATCCATCGTAAACAGCGTAACAGTTTTTCGTGGTTTTTTATTTGTTTCGCATATAGGTACAGTGACCGGCATAATAAAGAGCCCATTTGGCGTTTTTCATACAAAATGGTCAACTTTGGGTGTGAACCAATTTAACAGAGCTCAGATATAACTTTATTTTTACCACACCTAGGTTACACCTAAGAATCGACCATATTGATTCACAGGGTAAAAAATTATTGCGGTATTATCAAAATTAGAAATACTCGAATAAGAGATCGGCGAAGACGCCATCTTGTTTCCAATCGAACCGTCAAAAGCGGTTCCAATTCGATTTGTTTACTTTTTGCTTCCATAAGAAGCAAGCAAAAAGTTCAAGTGCTGCCAGTATTATTTTCACGATTTCATGCATTTTCATACGTTGCCATTTCGACAGTTTTTCACTCCGCCGGTCTCTGGTTATAGGGTTGCTAATCAAAATTATTCTAAAGCTTGTAAACTGATTACATATTCAGCGAAAAAGAGTATTTTGCCATACAAAACAATTTGCTGTGTAGAAAGAATTGAAGTTTTCAAGATATTTAAAAATCTATTGCCAAGAAATTCGTTTTGGTATTACCGCAATAATTTTTTACCTTATGAAATAGCATGGTCGAAACTTAGGTATGGTAAAAGCTTTTCGCCAACCTAATGTTGAATGGAATTTTTGAAACGGTAATGATAGGCAAAACTTGCCCCTTTTGAAAGAGTTACATACTAATTACTATCGAACAATTACTAATACAAAACCATGAAAAACAATCCTTTCAGCGGAAACAACACCCGCGAACCCACATACAATGTTGAAGTCCATTAGTCTGACAATAATAGAACAAAATCTGGCAAACCCTTCTTTCCCCTTTCTGCAGTATGCGGATAAATACTGATGATGATGATGATGATGGTGATACTACCATCTATTGTAGCAAGGCACCTGCCGATAGCACTGGCCATATCTGACAAACGATTTGATCATGATTATACTATTGTATGTATTTCATCAAACTCCTGTATGAAGGGCCAAAAATGGGTGGGGTGGTTCCATAAGCAAAGACACTTATGCGAATCCACGGGATAAATACAGAATCTCCTTCCAGAAGAAAGTTCGTACATACAATAATATAATCTAGCCCTCGTTGCCCAGATTGACCCAATAGATGGGGAGAAGAGCCCGCCCTTTATCCACGAGATGTCAACAATAGGAAGTTGGCGATTCCACTCTTCCTATCCAAATCGCTTCAATCGGGTGCCCTGATGGTTTTTTTCGTAAATAATCATATAATTTGGTAAATATTTATATGTATATATATCATGTATAAAGGAATTCTCTCACCAAATTTTAAATCGCATGTCCTGGATGAGGGAGGACCTTGCTTCATCAGCTAGTTTTAGATTTGTGCTGTCTTCAGAGATGGAAAACCAATAGTTGGGAATATTCTTTGTTCTTGTTTATTGTTCATGTTTGTTCTTGAAAAATATACTTCTTGATTTCTGAAAAGATGAAATAAAAGGACAGATGGCAATATCATAGATAATAACATTAGCGTCTTGATTAAAATGAATATGAAATCTGATTTTTATGCAGTATGCGGATAAATACTATGCAGAAAATGGAAAAATAACATACCGTCTAACGGGGTCACTTAAAATTTTAAATGACAAGCAAATAACATGATGATTTTTCTCGAAAACGATTTCTTCCTGTTGAAATCTTTGAAAAAGTCGTGGGCGGAGAAGGTTAACATAAGATTCTTCAAGATGACCTTTAGCGTTCAAACGGGTTTTTATTTTGGTTGAATGACATAAATAAACAAAATTAAATATGAGCTTTTACTATTTTTTGATTTTATATCACATTTCTTATATCACATTAACTAAGATTAATAAGGTAAGACATCATATTAACTGCCTTGAATCACTTAACTCGAACCCAGCAAAAAGACAAAGATAAATACATGCAATAAATGTAGGCATCACAATATCTTGAAAAAGTTCCTACACTGCACAAACTTTACACATCAACAGACTTCAACGTATTGTATTTGTCGTTTTTTTTTTGCCAAATTCGTTTATTTGATAGGTTTAAACGTGTAAAACAACTTTATACTTACAACGCATGACGAACGCATCAGATAAGAGGAAAGCAGCCAATAAGAAAACAGGATTCTCGAATCGAAATCAGATAAAAGATTTATCTAGAAATTATAGACACGTCATTACTAGTATGCGGGCGATAAATCCAGAGAAGCTTTTATCAAGAGTGTTGGTGGGATAATCAAGCTTGAGATCCTGGGACTGAGTGAAGTCCGTTGACCAAACTTTGGAGAACACAGAATAGCGTCGGAACAAATTCACGCTCGCGGAGTTGGCTTACTCGTTGGAGTTGACTAAGCGCCCAGGAACACTCTGCGCTAATGAAGTCAGAAACTATGAATGAAAGGATAATCGTTGCTAGATTTAGAACACGGGTACGAAACCTTAACATTAACAATCCAATGTTATTGCGCCAAACGATGCAGCCGATCTGCAAGACAAAGTCCTCCCCTCCCCTCAACTCAATGCCGTCGTAGATAGAATTCCAGATGGTGATGTCAAAATCGGTTTGAGCGTCTTAAATGAGAAGATTGGATTCGACAACTTGAACCATGAGCGGATCATGGGACATCATGGTCTCGGAAAATGAGCGAAAACGGAGAGCTGTTCGCAGAATTCTGTGGTAACATCGATCGTTTACAAGGTCAAGTACTGTCTGTAACCGCATAGTTGTGCCATTTTTGCTGAGTTTCCTATTCATATGGAAGAGTTATGCGATTACATGTAGCATGCAGCGTAGATCTCTTGTGACGGCTTTACATAAAATTAAATCGATCACATCTGCGTTAGCCGAAAATGGAAACGGAGTTTTCTTGATGTACACACTTAGCTTTTATTTCTGCTGCTCGGCAAAATTCCGCATAGCCGGCAAAATAAAAATTACGTTTGTTAGCTGATTTTCGGCAAATTATTTGCTAATTTTCAGCTATTTTGACTGAAATCTCGGCAAAAAACATGTTTGCTGGGGCACGGCTGTGCAATCTCGGTAAAAGTTCAACATTTTGCTGGGATCCTGGTAAAAAATTAAGTGTGTACGGAATAAACGTAGTGCGGATATCGCGTCTGATCATCATCTCCTTATCGGTGATACACGCCTGCACTTCCCGTGGATTCGTTGACAGGAGGAGAGAGTTACGCGACGGTTCAACATACGCCGACTGGAAGATGCCACGGTTAAAAGTTCCTTCGTAAGAGAACTGGAGTCTCGTGCTGCAGATATTCCGGAAGGTGGCAACGTGGAAAACGCCAAAACATCTTTCTCTCACCCCTCTTTTCTCTAGAGCGAACATAGAAGATAAGCGAAAATCGTGCCTACTTGATGAATTTATTTTTTCGTGTCATCACTTTTACGCCTCACTCACTTTTCGCGAAAATTTTCGGTCAGCAGTTACAAAAAAAATATGACCGCAACGGGATTCGAACCTAGAACACCAAGAAAAATGGCGATGCGGTCACTATAGCCACACCATCACGATAAGGAAGAAAGGAGTGAGAAAACGAGCAAGTCAACTTTTCGCGGCACTGGTAGTGAGGGAGAGAGAGCCGCCGCAACCGGGGACATTCGCCTCCTCTACGATATCTCACGACGCTTAAGCGGGGCGAAGATGAATGCAACGATACATGTGAAAGACGCGAATGATCAGTTATTGACCGACCCAACTGACCAGCTGAAACGCTGGTTCGAGTACTTCGAACTAGCCACCCTATAACCAGAGACCGGCGGAGTGAAAAACTGTCGAAATGGCAACGTATGAAAATGCATGAAATCGTGAAAATAATACTGGCATCACTTGAACTTTTTGCTTGCTTCTTATGGATGCAAAAAGTAAACAAGTCGAATTGGAACCGCTTTTGACGGTTCGATTGGAAACAAGATGGCGTCTTCGCCGATCTCTTATTGTAGTATTTCTACTTCGAACAACTTTTTCAAGTGCCAGCCAGGCCATCACCACCTCGGCATGATATGCCTAGGATCCGACGTATAATACGCGTCAATACCGAAGCTCCATCACTGATAGAGATTCAAACAGCCATCCAAAGCATGAAATCGAATAAAGCCCCAGGGGTCGACCGCATATCAGCTGAGATGCTCAATGCTGACCCCATGACATCCGCTCAACTACTGCATCGTTTATTTCGTAATATCTGAGACACCGCAACTTTACCGGTTGACTGGATGCAAGGTATCTTAGTGAAGGTGCCCAAAAAGGGTGACCTGACTGTATGCGATAACTGGCGAGGCATTATGTTGCTGTGTACCTTTCTCAAAGTTCTGTGCAAAATTATCCTAGCCCGGATTCAGGAGAAGATCGATGCGACTCTCCGGCGGCAGCAGGCCGGATTCCGTGCCGGAAGATCCTGTGTGGCCCATATTGTCACGCTCCGCATAATTCCGGAGCAGGTCAACGAATTCCAAGAGTCCCTTTACTTGGTATTCATTGACTACGAAAAAGCTTTCGACCGTCTCAATCACGAGAATATGTGGGGCGCCCTGAGACGCAAGGGGGTTCCTGAGAAAATCATCGGCCGCGGATATCGCGTCTGATCATCATCTCCTTATCGGCGATACACGCCTGCACTTCCCGTGGATTCTTTGACAGGAGGAGAGAGTTGCACGACGGTTCAACATACGCCGACTGGAAGATGCCACGGTTAAAAGCTCCTTCGTAGGAGAACTGGAGTCTCGTGCTGCACAATGGGGTCCTGTCCGACCCTATCCGGGTCGTAGCTGGTGTGAGGCAAGGATGTATTCTATCACCGTTACTGTTCCTCATCGTAATCGATGAGATTCTGGTAGATGCGATTGACCGTGAACCAAAACGCGGGCTGTTATGGCAGCCTATAATCATGGAGCACCTAAACGACTTCGAATTGGCTGATGACGTTGCACTCCTCGCGCAACAGCGCTCTGATATGCAGAGTAAGCTCAACCTGGGACGGGACTTGCAAAGAGGAAAAAATGTAACTTCATCTGCAACCAGCAAGCGCTGTCACGAATTGTCAGATGCAACCAGCACCTTTTTGTGTGAAAGTATTGGTATCCCTCGAAAAGTATTCCGAATGATTTTATTTTACGAGTACTTTTTCACTTTGAAAAGTATTCTACAATAGCCGGACAGATTATTATTGAACAGTTATAAATACATGTTTTATTTCCGATAGGAAAATCTTTATAAAAATAAGTTTACAAATTCGTAAATTGCAAACACGTTTATTGTGCTCAGAAGATTCTACCCGGGATTTAGGTGAAACACTCAAGGAAACAGTTGAGAATTGATGATCAACTGTGATGAAAAGAAGAACAAATGTCAAAAAAAGGAAAAAGAAAGCCGTCTTTGCAGGTCTCGTCTCAGAGCTCAACGACCTTTCCGAGCGCTCTTCC